>NC_137209.1:8054206-8069206 GCF_960531495.2 Zeus faber | reverse complement strand
GGGTCTCCCCTATAACTCGTATTCCTTTCCTCTTCCTTCTTCCTCCTCGCCCCCCTCCCCCCCACCACAGATCACACATCACATCCCGAAAGCTTCCGGAGACCACAGCTCCGCAATCACGACACGGACAAAGCTCCGACCTCTGACCCCCAGAAGCCTCTGATAGAGCACCTCTGACCCCTTTGCGCCTTGAAGGACCCGTTCGTCCGCCGACATCCGGAGGGCTTTGACGATCTGGAAAGCTGCGTTCATGGAACCGTTCGAAAAAAACGAAATGAATGAACTCGAGGGACCGTAAAGAAGGACCCTGGATGGCCGCCGTCCAATTTTTTTCGACGTGTGGTTTGTTTATTCAAGAAGCCGGCCGCGCTTTGGCGTCCTCTCGGGCGGCTTCCTCCATCCTGCAGTGGTTCGGGGGAGAGGAAAGCGTCGGCGGGGGAAGGCCCGACGCGGCCCGGGCTTTTTCTCCTGGACCGCGAGGCACGTACCTCCTCTCCCCGAGGGTCCTCGTATTTGTTTTGTTCGACATGGCACAAAAAACACACATGCACTTTCCTGCCATTACTCTGCATTGAGCTACGGGGTTAGAAAAACTAATAGGCCCCTAAAAATAATTCTCGGAGCCCAGCAGCCACAGTGGGGCCCTTTCCTGCGCCGCTTTCACGGGAGGGGGGCCGCGTGGGCCATTTAGGAAAGAGGAAATGAGCCTCGCCAGGTCGTACGGCGGCTTCCTGCGCGACGTTATAAAGAGTCCCCGCCTTGCGTCCAGCCGCCCACAGTCCTGCCCGGAGCCCTCGGAGTCCGCCCCAGACACCTCTTCGTAGATCGCAGCCCGACCAGTCGTGACCGGGAGGTTTGACGCCGCCGCCGAGCACGTTAGTTCTCGTCCCTGCTGGTCGGGGTGAGTCGGAGGAAATTATTAGGTTGATTCATTTTTATTTTCGGTTTTGAGATTTTTCAGGATTCAAGACTTGTATCATTTTATTAGTCGCATGAGTACAGGTATGCAGTGAAATGCAAGGTGGCGGTGCCTACAGAGGTTGTGCACATTTTTAGCAGCAAAAATGATAGAAATTCCAATATAACACTGTATAAAATATAATAGAATAAAAATAGAAATAGAAATGTGGACTGTACAATGAGAAAAAAAATTCTCGTGAAAAATTGATAAACTGGATATATTATTTATCTATCAGCTGGATGCACAGATTCTTTGCAGAATGGAGATCAGTGTGCGTGACTACTCAGTTGCCATTTATTCTTAAATTGTGCTAAATTTGATGTCTGAGAAAAGGTTTTTTTACCTAGAATTGAAGAGTTTTAAAATATTTTAATATTCATTTTTAAATAATAATTAATACAGAATTTTTTGAATATGATTTAAAAAGAAGAATTTCCATGCAAAAAATCTCTTTTTATGCGGCTTCATAAAATAGTGTCTTTGAGTTATGCATATGGTGTAATATGCAAAGTCCATCTATAATAATTAAAGCCCCCCTTTTTTTTTTTCTACACACAGGTACGAGTAGGGAGCTGGTCTCACCTAACTGATGTGTCTGGGACACTCCAGTCTATTTATTCTGTCCGTTTTAAACAGGTATGTGACCACTCCACCTCCTACTACCTTTACCATATCACAGAGCCAGACCGCATTACATTCTAATGATGTCACGCCAAGAGACACATTATCAGCATTTCAGAACACACATGATGTTAAACCTCGGCGCTTCACCGCCCGACGCGCTGACCTTGTTGTTTCACTGAAGATGAGCCAACCGGAGGCGATGGAGGACAGGGGGGCTGGCAGCTGGCAGCAGATGAGGGTGGAAGCGGCGGCGGAGGGCTACGTGAAGGAGTTCACGCGTCACTCTAGCGACGTCCTGCAGAACCTGAACGAGCTGCGCTACCGGGACGTCCTGACCGACGCCACTCTGCTCGTGGGCCCGGCCCAGTTGCGGGCGCACTGCGCCGTGCTCGTCGCCTGCAGGTGGGTGCGTCGGGCCCTCGTTCGACTCGATCTCCTTTACTTTTGAGCGTCCGACGTTGCATCTCAATCTCTTGACTTCGGATGGTCTCTCGTCTGTCTTTACAACCGTCCTTCTGAAGCTCATTCTCTCAATTTGTCCGTTCCACATTAGAGCTGGGCGATACCGATATAATATCAGTATGGTGATGTGAGATGAGATATCATCCGGTGATTTTGGTTATTCTGATATGAATATAGTTAAATGTTGTTTTTAAGTAAAGAAATGCACTTTTCTGACATTCATCGACTGCTCTGGCTATTCTAATCAATACCCCACCACCTGCTTGGTTATAATATCCACCCAGTTATTATTTCTGAAATATTTCTCGTGTGTAAATATCTTACGGGATAGTCATCCCACTGTTGCGGCGGCCCGGCCCTATTCCACGCGGCACAAGAACAACAGATGAGCCATCTGTTGTTCTCCTCTTGTACCCCATCTTCTTCCTCTCCGCTGCTTCCTGTTTTTCTACTCGGTGCCCGTCGTTATCCCGACTCTTCCTTTCCTACCTCCTTTCCTGTGCTCGACCGCGCGACACGACACGATATCTCTCGGTTGAATCGGTTCCCCTTTCTTTCTTCTCCCCTTCTTCCTCTCAGCGGGTTCTTCTACTCCCTGTACTCGCGGCACCCGATGCCGCGGGGCCGCGGCGCGGGCGGCGCCGGAGAGCAGCTCATGAGCGTGTCACTGCCCGGCACCTTGGACCCGGCCAGCGTGTCCCTGCTGCTGGACTTCATGTACACCTCCCGCCTCCCCCTCACGCCCCAAAGCGTCCCCGGGGTGCTCGCCGTCGCCGCTTACTTCCAGATGGACCACGTGGCCGACGCCTGCCGGGCCTTCATGCAGCTGCACAGGTCAGCGGGGCTCCGACGTTTGGACACAACCACCTAAAAATACTTTATTATTTAATTCTTATTGATTGCTATTACGCCCAGTTTTAATAGCTAAGAGCTCAAAAAATGATATACATGGCTCCCAATTTGAGACAGGAGGCAACCACTAATCTCGTTCTGTTCACACGTAGGGAGGGAGTGGGTGCTGCACGCCCGCAATTGGAGCTGGACTCCAGGGTGTCCGTTGCCTCTGTAGCCCCCCGGTGGGGGGACATCCCCGAGGAAGCCCCCAAAATCATACTCCCAGCTCCGGCCAAGCCAGCAGCAAAGGCAACCAGGTGAGAAAAATGAATGTGTCCTCGCTATTTATAAACGAGAGCACAACAGAAAGGGGGGCAGGAGAGAAGGTCGAAGAGGAGGCTGCGGCCCCGACACCTGCGCCTCTCACGACCGGCGGCTTTTTCCTCTGAGTGATATAGAAACGCCAGGCCGCCGCCGACAAAGTGCAGTGATTAAGTGTTTTGCCTGGTGTCAGCCCTCGTGTGAGTCGTCCGCGTCTGCCTTTGTGTGATAATGAGTTTGGCGCTTTACGCCACTTCCTCCCTTTCTCAAACAGGGCCCCCGGAGAGGCCTCGCTCACGCTCGACTTTGGGGCTTTCCCGACCTGCGAGCCCAGGTCACAGGAGCTGAAGCGGGAGCGTGATTCCCCCCTCTTGGGCTGCTCCGCTCCGCTTCCTGGCAGCCCATCCCGCTCCAGCTGCCAGCCCAGCTCCCCCGCCGAGTCCAACACCTGCAACTTCGTGGTACGGCCGCAGAATTAGTCTTCCGACGCGGAAGTCTTTCTTTATTAAATCCATGTTATAACAACAAGATAAGCGTTTTCATTTTGACCCGTCCACGGCTAAGCGGTGAAATATTGCGCTCCTTGGTGTGTATAAAAAAAAAAGTGACATCTTTCATATAGGGTGACACGAAGCCCCCGCCGGACCCCAAGGCCTGCAACTGGAAGAAATACAAGTACATTGTGCTCAACCCATTGTGCGCTGCGGCCGCAGTGAAGGAGGAGGAGGTGCCGCGTACCCCCGACAGGATGGGCGTGTCCCCCAAAGCCCCCAGCGAGGCGTGGTCCGGAGAAGTGCCTGGTCAGATTGATAGGTGTGACGGTGGACTCATTCTTTCGCAGGCCAGTCACAGTGTCGATTTCGAGCAGAATTAATCGATGTCTCCTTATCAGACAGGGGCAGGACTCCTGCTACGAGGGTTCTGGCCGGGCCCCTCCCCTTGGCCCACGGCCCTCCGCGGCTGGCCAGAGGGAACTTTTTGCACCCAAGGAAGGAAAAGGTAGGCACGGCAGCGAGAACCAGATGAATAAGTGTAATCTCGCGTGTTGGTTATCTCTTCGACAGCCACCTTTTTTTCTCGTTTGTTTTTCCTTTCCCTCAGTGCCCTCGCTTGCCATATCCCCCAACTTGACCCCCGCTGATTCAGAGAACGTCCATCACAGCCGGCGCGCCATCAAGCACGAAAACTACTACGCACCGTACTGCTACCCCGGCAACATGGTTGGAACCAAGACTGTTTGTGCTGGTGAGGCGCCGGGAGTTGCTGACGCAGCCTTTTTTGCTTGTTTTGTTTGTTTGTTTGTTTGTTTGCTTAAACATCGGCGTGTGATTATTGATTCGTCGCTCCTCTCTCCCGCGACCTTTGACCCGGCAGGCGACAAGCCGTACCGCTGCAACGTGTGCGGGGCGCAGTTCAACCGACCGGCCAACCTGAAGACGCACTCCCGCATCCACTCCGGGGAGAAGCCGTACCGCTGCGACACCTGCAGTGCGCGCTTCGTCCAGGTAACGGCTGATTTGGGAAACGTCCGCGCTTACTGTCGAACGGCCTTCTCAGCGACTTGAAACCCACTAGAAGCAGCTGCATTTCTGTATTTCATAATATCGACCTAGCTACTATGCACACAAACTACTGTATGAGCCTGACTTTAATAGCAGTGATTATCTTTGATCAATGGGAGTCCATCTGTTGGACCTTTCTGAAAAAGGGATGAGCAACCATTGCCTTATTTGACTCAACCCGTGTGCGCGCTCCGCCCGAACACCAGGTGGCTCACCTGAGGGCCCACGTCCTGATCCACACGGGGGAGAAGCCGTACCCGTGCCACACGTGTGGAACCCGCTTCCGCCACCTGCAGACTCTGAAGAGCCACCTGCGTATCCACACGGGCGAGAAGCCCTACACTGTGAGTGCAGTATGTTCAAGTCCAAGCGTGAACACATATCTGAAAACGGCTTTTATATTGTACGGCCAGAGGCGGCTGACTGAATGTGATGTGATGTATGAGTATGTCGGCGGCTGTACAGTCAGAGTAAAGCTGACTTCACGCCGATGCGTATCCGCATCCGACAGTTGACTCATCCCCCTAGTGGCCGTCAGATGAACTGTGTCTGAGTTTTGCATCCCGAAACACTGTCTGACAGTGAAAAATGGGAGAACTGATTATTTTTCCCAGTAGACGCAGCCAGTAGTTTGCTCACCTGGACATTTATCATTTTCCACGAGGGTTTAACCCCCACCACAACCTTTTCCCCACAGTGTGAGAAGTGTGACCTGCACTTCCGCCACAAGAGCCAGCTGCGCCTCCACCTGCGGCAGAAGCACGGCGCCATCACCAACACCAAGGTCCGCTACAAGGTCCTGGCCGAGCCCTACCAGCCCATTCTGCAGGCCTGCTGAGGAGCCCGGATCTCTGCTGCGGCACCGGGTCAGGACTCAGACAAGGAGATCATAAGGAAGTCTTCAGCGCCAACCAAAACACCACCAGACACTAGATAAGTTTGAATTCTGAGGATGGGAAAAAAAGCCAGTCTGGATTAATTTTATTACGAATAAAAAATATGCTGTTCACAAGCATTGAGGAGGAGCTTTACACCAAATTCTAGGTGACTTGAGAGAAGTATTTGGGTTGGCAGTTGAATAAGTATAATTCTTGAGTTTGGTGATACAGTATGTTGTTGTTGAGGGATGGTGAAGAGTGATAAAGAAAGGAAAAGGATAAGAATGGAAAAAAAACTTCAGAGGGGGAAAATCTGGGTTCAGAAAGTGGAATTCCACTCTAGGATTTTGAGTTATTAGCAACAACCCAGCGGTCCAACAAATGAGTGAAGCGGGATCGGTGTTGGGTCAGTGCATGCGTGGAGCATGGGTGGGGCGAAAACACGGCAGGTTTTTTTACTCTGTGAACCTGGAATTTTTCCCCCCCTCTAAGAAAAAAAAGGCAAAATGAGTTTGGAATCGGTGCGAAGGCGGATTGAGCATGTTTTAAGAAGGAGAAGGAATTGTTGTGATGAAAGACAGAGCAAGTGAATTACATTCTGAGGGTTATTGTGATGTTTTTTGAAATCTTATTTCCAACCAAAATACAGGAATGGCTATTGTACAAAACATGTCATATGATGAGAGCGGTGAGATTGAGGTTGTAGTTTTAGCGCCAGGGACTTTTAACATCTGGAAGCACAATTCAGAAAGGTAACTTGAGGCAAATATTATATTAAAAATATAATATTTTTGAACTGTTTGTATGTTTAGATTGTAGCACTTGCGATCTGCAATGATAATTTAACTGATATTTAAATAAGCCTTGGGCCTGGGGCCTATAAGTTGAAAGAAAATAAATATGTCCAAATTGGTTTCTTTGGCTCTTTTTCTATGTTATTATTTTGTATTTAAGAAGGAATATCGTTTAAACATACAAACATGTTGCTACAACTGTAAGCAATTGGAAATTGGAAAAAGTTTGATGACTTTGTATGAGGTTCTTTTGCTGGACAAAAAAATGTTTTTGATACAATTCTAATTAAATATCTTTTTGATCATTTGGAATGTTGGTGTGTGCGCGTCATTTTTATTTAATTACATCATATTTTATACTCAAACTCAGTAATACAACTGGTGACAGAAAGATAACTGAGGGGAAACACAATCATTTTGTATTCTATCTTCTGTCTATCAGGTATCCTGAATTGAAAAACGATTGAGAGAATAATCAAATCAATCAATCAAACTTTATTTGTATAGCCCATTAAACATCAAAAATCCAGATGGAATGTAGATAAAGGGGACATTTTTAAACCAAGATGTATATGAAGGACATGCCTGGCAGCTTTGTTCCATATCTCAAGAAGTACAAAAGACACCGCTTGGATTTTTACATTGCCAGTGTGAGAGGAGGTTCACGGTCAGTCTGCAGTGTGCCCTTGCCCGGTTTGGGTAAAAATTGAGGAAGTTACGGCGATGTAAAAACAAAAGATTTTTGGGGTGTTTTTTTTTTTTTTGTTGTTTTCTTTTGCATCAGCTGGAGGGAACTGATTAAGCCTTTACAATGAGTGTGTGTGGGAGACGCCTTCTTGCAAACAAATGCTCATAGGTCATAAACTATAAACGGCAGGAGCCAGATTCCTACGTTTTTTAAAATATATTATGTATGTTTGTCATATATTTATGAATGTGCGTGCAAAACTGGGGGAGCTGTGTCAGGATGGAAATGTTGGTGAGTTTTGGGGAATTTTCCCTCCTCCACTGCCTTCGGGCCACTCACTTAGTGAAATGTAGAAGAACAGTAAGATCAGGGCTGGCCCGTGCTTTTATGTGGAGCGGAGTGGGGGGGTACATGTAAAAGAAAAACACGCATCTTTTATTTGTTGTATTTGAAGGAACAGGGCACAGGGAGTGGAGATATCGCGGGCGGAAATTGGCAGAGACGAGACAGGAAGTGACCATCATGTAGCCCCTACACTGATCGATATATATTTGTCAATTTACATTTAAAATTGTATCTTTATTTTTACTTTCTATTTTAATTTTTTATAATTGGCATTCTTTATTGTTTGGACTGTTAAGCTTTATATGTATTGCTTTTAATGCAAAAAAGCACCAAACTTCGCTAGAACAAATTCCTCGTAGAGGTAATGAACCTGGCGAATAATACGGATTCCGATTCCTTAAATAGTTTTAGATTTGTGTTTTACAAATTGAAAGATAACATAAATGATTGCTCACCCACCCCCCCAGCGGTTGTGGCCCTAAACAACTGCAGAGAGTGTTTATGTCGCGGGCCTGCCCTGAGTACGAGGGCTTCATGACTTCATGTACTGTATTTCCAGGAGTATCACAGTGCTCTCGTTCCCAGACTCTCTCTCTCTATTCCCTAGACTTCCTTACCCTCATCAACGTAATCCTTCAGCCCGTGAACCATGTGTTGGAGACAAGTGTCCCACCATTATTTTTTACGTATGTGATTTTCTCTCTTTGTTTTCACTGACCGTTGGTGTGGAAACAATGAATCTCCAAGCACCTGTTTCCTGCGAGGCTCAATTACACGTGTGTGTGTGTGTGTGTGTGTGTGTGTGTGTGTGTGTGTGTCGTCCTTCTGGTGGGACACGGACCCCTGCTGAACTCTCTCACCCTCCGTCTTCCCCCTTTTCCTGTCCTCCGATGAGTGGCGGCCGGCGGGACTTTTCGCCTTTGCTCGGCGGACAAACGTTGGAAGTTGAAAGGGGACTTTCCGACGCCGTGCCCGGCCCGAGCCTCGCCGCTTCACTTGTGTGATTCAACGGTGTCACAATGTATGGGTTTTGCCTCCAATCTGACCTCCCTGACAGCTCAAAATCAAAGCTGATTCAACCTTATTTCTAAGGTACTATACATTTATTATGTACCGCTTTATATTCTTGAATGGATTGGTTCTATTTATCTATTCTTATTTTTTATTGTTTTTCTCAAAATGTTGGTGATTATATATATTTTGTTGTTTATCACGAGGTTTAGCGTATATTGTCATATTTTATTCTGTACAGACAACCATTAGGTTTTATTGAATATTTCCATATTGTCCGTTTAGCTCCATTTCATATTTTATTCCATTGCTTGATTATTATTGCCTATTTTTAGTGTGCTTTTCAATGTGTTTATTGATGCTATCGGGGGCGTGGCCTTGGTTTGTTTATTTACTGTGTCATGGAGGCATGACCTAACTCTGTTTTTTTTGCAACCTTAAATATGTTATTATAGTATTATAATAACAATTTGAATATGTGAATAAATATACTAAATATAATAATTACAGCAATAATAATAATAATAATTATTATTATTATGATGGCCGGATTAGAGATTCACTTTGTTGTGCGTTGTGGCGTCACCTGGCGGCCGTTGACTGAACTGCCGTTTACGCTGCGTATCGTTGACGTTGAAACTCAACGAAAAAGCCTCCCCACCTAACTTGGAAAAAAAAGTGCAAAAGAACGGCATTCATTTGCGCAGGTTTTTCGGAAAACCCTGCCAAACGCGCACACACATTTGCTGTGGGCTTCCACGTTTTCCCGAACAGAAGCAACGGAACACACCGCGCTCGGAAGGACCGACCCCGCAGCTGCACCGCGACGCAGCGTCGGAGCGGGGCGGGTTTGGACGCGCGTGCGCAGTGCCGCCGTCCCCTCCCAGCGCCGGCGCCGGGGCCGACGGGCTGACGTGCGGGCCGACGTGCGGGCTGACGGGCTGACGTGCGGGCCGACGTGCGCTGCGCGGAGCCGCTGTTTTGAGCGCAGGCTGCCCGAAGAAATCCAACTCCCCCGGCGATGCCCGGCAGCGGCGCGGTGTCCCGCTGCGCCCCCGCTGGAAACAGCGACGTTTGCGGTCCAACGCCAACGGGAATAAGGGCACCGAAGACCGAAGGCTCCCGCGATTCGCTGTGGTAGGAAGAAAACAAAACAATAAAAACACGACTTATATATATACATATGCATACATATATGTATGCATATGTATGTATTTTTTTTTGCTTATACATCTCAAATGTACATTTCAAGCATCCTAAAGTACTGTCTGCCTCTACAAGTAAGCGTGCATTGTGCGATTATCGTGAGAATAAAGTGAAAAGTAGACCCGCGGCTGGTAAATGACAAATGTGTTTGGATGCGGGGTATGTGGATACTGTAGCATGTTACCGGGTGTCCGTAGATCGAAAGCCTACGCTGGCTTTAAAGCATGTGTAGTTGGATACGATATGCTCGCTTTAAAGCGCGATGCTCCACTGCATGCAGCCCATGTGTGGTTTGGGTGGAAAGTAACTCATGCGTAATGTAAATACATAACGCTAAAGGACAGTTGATTAACTACACGTCATCCCACCTAATATCCATTTTCTGTTTTCTTTTTTTTTTTTTTTTTTTTTGTTTGTTTTTTCCATTGCCTTTATCTGTAATCGCACGTCTTTGTTCTTTGTTCATCGTTGGCTTTAACATTGTTTGTCAAAAGTATTAGTTCGGAGTGGTGCCCGGGATCACGGTGTGGAGTCTTGGAGTGGATCCTGGAGCGGCGTTGACTCCCACTGTGTAGTTGTAACCTTCGTCCGCCATCGTGAGAAGCCACTCCACTCCAGATGCCACTCCGTGCATACACTCCAACTCTGTGTGTGTGTGTGTGTGTGTGTGTGTGTGTGTGTGTGTGTGTGTGTGTGTGTGTGTGTGTGTGTGTGTGCGTGTGTGCGTGTGTGCGCGTGTGTGTGCGTAGAACAAGTACATTTGCACGACTATTCAGTACACTTAGTTTCACTCATCCTGGCGTTTAAGTTTAAAGTTTAAGTAAGTACTTTTTCATCACCACTGATGTTTTAGTCAGGTAAATGAGTGATGCAATGTCCTGGGACGTGGTGAAATCCTCGAGCTAAATACCAAACCAGCCCGCTTGAGGAGACTTTAACAACGCTCATTTACCCGATGGGGATCTCTGCTCTCACAGACGCACAACAGCTGACGCAGATCCCTGCCTCCGCCCCGCAGGTGCTGGCTCAGTACCATGACTGTGTTGCTGGTGACCTGCTGGTGATCCCTCTGCAACCTCTCACCCCGCACCAGGTAGGGTTTACAAGGGTCGCTGTTGCGTGTGCACCCATTCTCGTCTGGATTTTAATGCAGGAATTGCAACTGAATGGATTGTTATTTACATAATCCGCAATTTGAAATGGTATAAACGCAGTCTTTTTTTGCTGTCTGCTGTCAAACCACTGTACGGCTTTTAATGGCCAGTTGCACCTTTTCGGTATATTTGGTTAACATGGTTTTCTGTTCTCTTATACTCCAATAACCAATATATTTAGCTAGTAAGTACATGGTAATAATTTATATCCGATATACCATAACAACAATGTTGCACTTTGTATATTCTGTATATTTTTATATCTGGCTATTTCTGTTTTGTATTTTTTTTTTAGCTATTTGTATATATTTGACAATTTCTTTTAATCATTTTTTTATTCAATTCTCATTTTTTTATTCTATCTAACATTGTTTTTATTCTCAATTTCTTTGGACTGTTAAGCTTTTATTTTTTAATGCTAATCGTCGGAAATGCACCAAACCTCACCAGAACCAGTTCCTAGCAATGAACAGATTCTGATCTAGAGGGAATGTACAATCAGCACTTGAACTAATCTAATTACATTGTAATTGCACTCATAATTACATTGATTCACCAATGACCGCAGAAGCTTTTTAGTTTTACATAGAACACAATCCATACTCCACTGTGCATCGTGGTATTTATAATATTGGTAGTTAACTGTTGGAAATTCTTCTCATTACTAAATAACTATAAATATAGCTGAAGGAAAATTCAGTTTGAGTCACCTGGCCTGCTAATGCGCACGCATTCTTGTGCCATTAACAACCATTGTTATGGAGTCGTCTTTTCTGTTTTTTTTGGCCTTGAACAATGAGAAGCAGCAGTATGTGAAGCCGCTGTGTGGGATGGAAATGACCTTTTGTTAAAACGAGTGCAAGGTGCAGCAGGGATATGTAATGGCCCGTGTGAGGTTAATGATTAGGGTAAAGGAGAACAGCACAAAGAGGTTCTTCTTTGACTGTTCCTTGGACCCTCTGAGTTTTATTCCCTCCTATCCTTTCTACCTTGCAGTGTCAGTTTTAATTTCTCCCTCTTTCTATGGATGTGTTTCTTCCTAACTTTCCTCCTTTCACCATCTGCCCCGACTCCACCCTGCCTTTTGTAGAATGCCAACCTATACCATTTCACCTTCCTCGCCCACCCTCCATTTCTCCCCCAGCCATGACCAAGTCGAAGTCGAAGCCGGATGCCCGGGCCCCAGAGGCCGAGGGTCCGGACGGCGGCTGGGGCTGGGTGCTGGTGGGGGCCCTGTTTGTCAGCGTCGCCCTGGTGTTTGGTTTGATCAGGAGCATGGGGGTCTTCTTTGTCGAGTTTGTCCAGTACTTTGAGGAGAGCGCCCAGGCCATCTCCTGGATAACCTCCATCGGCGTGGCTACCCAGCAACTCTTCAGTGAGTCACACGGCGCGGGGCTGTTTTGGGAGATGGGGACGTGGTCAACGGCGTGTCAACCATTGATTTCCTGTCCGTGTGTCCAATCCCCAGGTCCTCTGGGAACAGCGCTGTGCAACGCGTACGGCGCCAGGCGGGTGGTGATGGCGGGGGGAGGTCTGGCTGGACTGGGCCTCATCCTAGCCTCACAGGCCACTTCCCTCACCCACCTCTATCTCACCATGGGGCTCATCTCAGGTAGCACAACCTGAGATGACTTTACACAAAGGCCAAGCAAGGCAACAGTTATTTATATCCTCCTTTATCAGTTTTGCATGACCTTTAGCAGTCATCTGTACCCTTTGGTCTTGGCTTTATCACCATGGCCCGCGAGTTATGTTGAAATGAGGTTTACGTCAGACCAAGGATGGTGATATTGCCCTTAAATTGCCCAGGTTTTTTTTTGTTTCTCGCTCCGTGAAAATATCAAGGATGCACTGGTTGGCGACTCGAACACCAGTCCTATCGTTCCATATTGATAATTGGCTCCAGAGTTTTGCCGACCGACTTAGGATAGTTTCACACAACCTCCTAACCCCAAGCTAAGACCAAGGAAACACATGGTTTTGTTTAGGTTGCCAGAGCTTTCGTTGGAAAAACTTGGTGCCGGTCAACGTGCCGGACAAATGGGAGAGATTCTGGTCATATATTATCTGTGTTTATTGAGCTTAAAAACAATTGATAAGCAGTCTATGTGTCTCACCGCAGCAAAACCCGCCATTTCGCGCATTTCTAAAATCGCCAGGAGCAGCCAAATAAGTTGAAAAAACCTTTCTTGAAGGAAAATTCTATTTCTCCAGATTCGGGTTCCTTTGTGTTTTTTTTTTTTATCTCTCAACGTATTTTCAAAACCCAGTTTGATTTATAAATAGTAGATAAATGTTAAACCATGGAGTTAAATATTCCCGTTAGATTACATGGGGAAACGCAGTTCACTTACCGAGACGCTGAACAGTGCTGAACAACGCCGATCGATGGTTTCTTCTATAGCGAGAGTCCAGGTGAAGACCATTCCTCCATATTCCATGTGATGCGAAGTCACAATGTGAAACCGTTTTGATAGAGTTTCAACCTTTACATCGTACTACTTTTACACACACACGGAGGCATGGGGGGTGTGTACCAACGTCAATGTCACTCTGGTTTCACTTATCTGTGAAAACTGTGTCGCTATTGATTACGAGAAGCGGGTGGAGGAAGATCTAAATCATATCGCAGACCTTAATCTGACCAGTGCGATAGATCCAAGTCAGTTTAAGCAGCGCGCGCTGGACTTCATTTTACGCGTTGATAGTCAGTTCTCCAACAGCGACGCTGAATCTGATATGACTCCGGACTTGGAGAACATTTCAAACCGCGGATTTCAGCCTGAATGTGACGATGAAACTGAATATTATCAAGAACCACCGGAGGAGACCAACGATACGCCCGTTGTTACAACTGAAGAAGTTGATGACGTGATGATGTCCGTTGAGGTTGGGGATTTAAAATAAAATGAAATAATTCCAGATTTATAAAACATGTATATTCTTACTGTTAAATAAAAGCTTTTTAAAAACAAAAATAGTTGTGTTGTTGACGCCTTTCAACTTCATTCAGCAGTATGTTAATTAGCCATGTGGCTTTGGCTACTCCATTTGCATTCTGGGAGCTGGCTGAATGAACCTGGTGTGGGCGAAACTTTGAAGGTGATTATCTCAGAAACACGGTTTGCTACACCGTTGTTTGGAAGCTCTGATTCTCCACTTTCAAATGATGCGAAAAAGAAAAAAAAAAAAAAAGTCGAAAGCAGCCAAATGACCCTAAAGTGTGCGGTGGGTCACATATTTATCATCAAGGCATGTCGATGTATAATATTTTTTATTGAATATTCAAAATAAAACAAGTCCCAACACTATTTAAAAAAAAATGCTTAAATAAATATTCAAAACCAAAATAAATATGGCGAGTAGGACTAAATAAATAATAAAGTTTGTGGCGTCGTCCGTCCTCGTCGGGACGTCCCGTCGACATATTTTATACAATGAATATTTACCGTCTGCTTTGGGTCGGAACTTGAATATCCCATAAAAAACTATGGATGTTTGTGTCCCAACGATACATCATCTCCCTGCTTTTCCTCAAGAGTTCCAGACGCTGGGTCTCTGTCTCCGCTCTATGTGTGTCTACTGTGTTTACCAGGGCAGCCTCTCCACGGGGGGGGGGGGGGGGGGGGGGGCGGCGGGGGCTTTGTTTTATATCGACAAACATGTTTGGTCAGAGGCGAAGCTTTCAGATCAGCTTTAGATTGTCCAAACTGATTGGCTTGACAGATCTGCTGACTTTTTTTTTTTGTGCTTGGAGATTGTGCTCGGAGGGAATTATTTCTGTCCGGAGGGATTTAAAAATGTCGGACTTCAACAGATTTTCCCGGTCAAAACCCAGCAATTACCGGACAACGGAAACGCTGTAGGGCGCATTAGAAATGAGACAATTAGAGTGCTTCAGTATCTTTGTATATGTGTTTGTGTCTAGTAGTGCTAGTCTCATATCGCCATATCAATATTATAGTGAATATTTAGGAAACATATGCAAGTCCCAGTCTGATATTAGTTATTTAGTACACCTTGAGCAGACCTGTAGATGTTTTTGTATGGTGGTTAACTCCAGCTGTCTGCACCCAGGCTTGGGCTGGGCGATGGTCTTCATGCCCGTTGTGGCCACGGTCATGGCTAACTTCACACGCCGGCCCTCCCTGGCACTGGGC
>NC_137209.1:7981706-8051706 GCF_960531495.2 Zeus faber | reverse complement strand
TCCCCATGATCAGTGTTTCATGACTCAGAACTCGTCTGGCTGCATTTAAAAAAAAGAAAGCCCACCTGAACTCCGTTTACAATGTTTGTTCTACTGCGCCTGAGGCTCAATGTAGCAGGAATTCAGTGCCATGTCGTTTCCGTCTCCCATTATCAAAGTGTATTTGTAATGGATTCAATGAAATGCACAGACAGGAATATGCAGCCATAACACTTGAAAGAACCTTTTAGGACCTTCCTTGAATTTAACGTCTTTTCTTTTCTCTATGTACATACATCCATTCCTCTCTATGTCCAGAGCCAACACGCTGCTCTCGGCCATATATTGTTCTGTGATTTTTGTTATCGTGCAATAGTTAAATGTTGTTGTTAGATGTTGCTAGTACCGGGGGGACGGAAGTTCAGGAGGTAGAGCTGGTCCTCTAGTAATCTAAAGCTTGCTGGTTGATCCCAGGCTCCTCCTGCTAGCATGCTGTAGTGTCCTTGAGCAAGACACTTAACCCCTAATTGCTCCTGATGGCTGCGTCCGTCGGTGCTTGAATAATTGTAAGACGCTTTGGATAAAAGCGTCTGCTTAATGTAATGTAATGTAAAGTAATACAATGTTTACACTGCGCCTTCCATAAAACTGTCTCTCTTCCCTCTTTTCTTCCTGTGCAAAGGTTTACTCAGGGACCAGACAGGCAACTATGTGGCGTCGCTGGCAGTCTCGGGTGGTTTCCTCTTTTTGGGCTCCGTAGTCCTGACCACCCTGCCTCACTACTTCTCCTGCGCCGACCCACCGCCTCCCTCGCCGCGGCGCTCCAGCGCCGGCGGTAACGCGCGTCCGCAGGTGGAGTTGGGGCTGCTGCACGACCCCCTCCCCGTCGCTGACAAACCCCATGAGGTGAAGACGGCGCCGCACTCGGAGAGCAACGGGACCGGAACCAGAGCGTCCCTGCCCGAGTGGGACACCAGAAGTGCTGGGAGCGGCGTGGTGCTGGGGAATTCAGCAACCGGTGGAGACCTCCATCTGGATCATGCTGTGTGAGGGCTACCGAACGGTATCAAAGGACCATTCCACACCGTTCCAACACTGGTTTCATTTTGTCCATAGCTGCTTGGTTTGTCTTTAGACGCTGTTTGCCGCCGGTTTTCCCATTGACTCGTCTTCTGTTTGAATTGCGTATTTACCCTTGTCTTCCTACCACTTCTTGGATTTGGGTAAATGATCCATGTTTCTCTGGTAGGCGGTTTGGGAAACCCACATCTGCACAGCCTTCAGCCTTTCTTGCAGGACTTGGGAGTGTGTTTGCTGTGCATGTGAGCCGCCATTTTGAAAGGGGAAGGTTTTTTCTCCGTCTGGGCCAGGCAACTGGCGTGAAACGTGTCATTGCCCCAAACCGCATATTTTGTCATCCAACTTATCTCCAAAGATGGGCCTTCCTGCTACACAACATATTAGACAATTTGGGACAAATAACACCGCCCCCGATTGAATGGCACATTGAGCGTTCAATATTTGTCCCATATCAATGTTCCTGGAAAGTGGTGATAGCTCTGTGCATCAGCCTGTTCTGTTTGTCAATGAGGTTTATTGAATTGAGTGAATTTTCAATTCACGCCACATGCTGTGAATCATTCTGAAATCTGCATCAGCTTTTATTTATTGGGGGGAGGGGGGATTGTTCCGCTTCATTTGGAAAGCTGCATCTGCTGTAAACGAACTGGGATGTTTTTATACTATTGATTGAAATTGCTAATAGTTTATCCAGGCAAAACGGCTGAAATGGTGAGAAATGTTTGACGCCAGTTCCATACCTCTGACCTGAAGCCTGGCCTGCAAAGGTGGTGGTGATTTGGGACTCCTAGAATCAGTGTTTTGTAACTTTGTATACACTAGGGCTGTCTCAATAATGACATTTTAGTTGAGTTAGTTTTGTGCCACTATCATAAAATAAGCTTAATAATCTGAACCCCCCTCTTTCACTGTGAAGCGCTTTGCGTATCTAGATGAAGTGCAATATAAGTGTCATCCATTTTTTTCATTATTATATCTTCATGGCTTATTGTTTTGGGATTATTTTCCACTAGTTTCAGTTTGAGGTCATCCCAGACCTTCCGTCGGTCAGTACCGCTCCATGTTTGGTCACTAGATGGTTAATCACTCGCTGCTGTTCACACTCAGAACAAAACTATTTTACGTACCACCACCACTCACACCAGCACTACTCGTACTCACCAGCTCACCAGAGTTAATTATGAGCTTGTTATTTTTTTTTACAGGCCATTGGCATTTTGTATCTAGTTCTGTTGTGTCAACCACAAATCTTGGCTCTAACGTCGGTTTTAAAGGTTGGTGGGAACGCAGTGGCAGTGCAAAGTGACCTGCTGAAACGAACGAGCGGCCCTTTCATTTTGGTGTCGGTGTCTCGGCCTCATTCACCTTATCTAGACATGAAGTTGTTCATTCACAGCTGGTGATCCATTCCTCCCCCTGGATCCCCCCAAAATCCCGGGAAAGACAGCCAGGGACTCGCCAAAAGACACGTTTATGACACCCTTCTTAAGATAAAGTTAATGGAGTTTTAAATGAGAAGTGAATCTTAAAAAAGCTTTTTATGAGTTTGATTTCACCAATGACATAAATATGAATAATTACATACTGTTTATATAATATATAAATAAGTTATAACTTATGTTAAAGTTCATGGTCTGTCTGCTATGTGTTGGTGCTTGTAAATGCCATAAATATAGTAGACGTGTACTGAACCAATGGACTGTTTTTGTTTTCTGCTGGCACTGCTATATTCTTAGACATAGGAATAAATAAGACATTGCTCAACCAAACATGTGACGGCCACTCATCAGTCCATTTCCCCAAAAAGACGACCTCGAAACCGAGAGATGATGAATTCAAAAGGCATGAGATGGGGTTTGATTTGATTTACGCTTTTAAAATGACCACATAAGTTATTGCTGTGGTTTTGTTGAGCAGTGGAGGTGGAATGAGTTGCTTATTAGCAGCAACCCAGGGGTCCAAGTGATAAGTGAAATCAGCTGGAGCGGAATCTTCCACCCCTGTTCAGAAGGGATGCATCCCAGTTACCATGCCAGTAAGAATAACGGACTGGAATTTTTTTTGTTATCAATTAAGATATTCGATTCCAAATCTTTTTTAGTTGTTTGTGATGTGATGGTGGATGTCTTTGTTGCGGCTGCCTAATCTGTCCTCGGCCGCAGAATCTTCAAGTAAAACTCCTAAAAGATACCAGCGCCCTGCGTGTTTTCCTCTCTGCACCGAACTCGCGAATGTCTTGTCGACGCTGTCGTCCTTTCTCCTGTTCTCGACACGCTGCTGCTGCCTTGTACTAGCCCTGAAACGACCCGCACTTCACTTCAGCGAGCACCGTCATCCTTCCCGTTTGATGGAGTGCTGCTGTGCTGCTCCGTGGGCACAATGGGGTTGGATTCACAGGGGGGGGGGGGTTAGTTTGGATGTTCTGTTAAACATTCCAACCCTCGCTTTGAGAAATCTATCTCAAGGTGTGTGATTAAGAAGGACATCCAAAAGTAGGTTGCAAGGCAAACCGTTCAATCTGGGGATCTGGACAGAGATGAACTCCCTGTGGTCTGATCAGTGACTTCTGAAAGTAAGTGTTTTCCCTTCTTATACCAACAGGGGCTGTAGGAAACTGCTCTGTGGCTACTTTAGATCCAAGAGACACTTCCGTCATGTGTATAAAGTTTACTTATGGTCCTGCAGGGGCTAAAGGAGGAGTTCCACAGCAAATGTACACCGATCAGCCACAACATTAAAACCACTGACGGGTGAAGTGAATAACACCGCTGTCGTTCCAATGGCACCTGGGGTGGGAAAGGGGTGGGATATATAAGGCAACAAGTGAACAGTCGGTTCGTGAAGTTGATGTGTTGGAAGCAGGAAAAATGGGCAAGCGTAAGGATCCGAGCCACTTTGACAAGGACCAAGTTGTGATGGCTAGACGACTGGGTCAGAGCATCTCCAAAACGACAGGTCTTGTGGGGTGTTCCCGGTATGCAGTGGTTAGTACATACCAAGAGTGGTCCAAGGAAGGACAACCGGTGAACCGGCGACAGGGTCATGGACGCCCATGGGCTCATTGATGCACGTGGGGAGCGAAGTCTTAGCCCGTCTGGTCCCATCCCACAGAAGATCTACTGTAGCACAAATTGGTGAAAAAGTAAAAGCTGCTATGATAGAAAGGTGTCAGAACACACGGTGCATCACAGCTTGCTGCGTAGCCGCAGATCGTTCAGTGTCCATGTTGAGCCCTGTCCACCGCCGAAAGCAGCTACAATGAACCTTCTACAAACCTTCTATATCATGTGGGTGCGTCTGCGTCATT
Source organism: Zeus faber (assembly GCF_960531495.2). Classification (NCBI taxonomy): domain Eukaryota; kingdom Metazoa; phylum Chordata; class Actinopteri; order Zeiformes; family Zeidae; genus Zeus; species Zeus faber. The sequence continues at coordinate 8,047,340 of NC_137209.1, read as the reverse complement.
TACCTGTGGAAGAGCTGGCACCAAAATGCACTATGGGAAGAAGCCGGCGAAGGCAGTGTGATGCTGGGGGCAATGTTGTGCTGGGAAACCTAGGATCCTGGCATTCATAAATATGTACTTAATGCAAAACAGACAATTAATTCTGTTTATATAAGTATAGAACCAGTACTCGAGGTAAGTTGAATCTTAAGTACGTTTAATTAAGGAGGATGTATATGTGTGTGACAAATAACCTCGAGTCTTGAATCTTGTGGATCGTACTTTGACACCTACCGCCAACCTGAACATTGTCGCAGACCAAGTATGCGCCGTCATGGCAACGGTATTCCCTGATGGCAGTGGCCTCTTTGTTGACTGGGAATCCAAACTCCCCAGACCTCAATCCCGATCCATGGCGGCCCCACCTCACAACTTCCAGGACTTTAAAGGATCTGCTACTAATGTCTGGGTGCCGGATACCACAGGACACCTTCAGAGGTCTGTGCCTCGACGGGTCACACAGATTTTAATCTTGTGGCTGATGGGTGTAAGTGTTACATTTGCAGCCTTGGATCACAGATGTCAGCGATGTTCAGAGCGCAACGAAAATGGAAAAACAAGTGAAAAGGCACTTCAGTTTCTACGGGACAGTTGGTCCAGGTCATGTTAACAAAAAAAAAGTCAAAGGTGATGTGACCCCTGAGAGGTGAACATCACTTTCGGGGGGGGGGGGGGGGGTAATTTCAGACAAGATAACATTTTATTGACCCCCAGGGTGGAACTCGGGAAGTTAAAGAGTGATTGTTCACGGGCACAAATGAGGCAGTTGATGATTGTCTTCAAATGTTTTCTTTAACTTTCCCTCACAAGTTTTTGGGCTCAAGACAGCTGTCGGGCCATGTTGAGATCATGTGTTGAGAAAGTGTTCTTTTCTTTTTTTTCCACGTGTCATGTGGCTTCTAAAAATTCCCAGCTGTATTGCCTCATATTTTAGCCGATGTAAAAATGGCTGTGCTTCTATCTGCTGGTTATTATTGGTACTACAATCAAACACCGTTTTTCCTTACTGGTCTTTACTGTACGCCCTTAATTGAAATCACAATGCCCTTGGGAGGATGTATATGTATGTGACAAATAACCTTGAGTACCATGACCTTGTGTACCATGGGTGTCAATATTTCACACAGAAGGGTATTTAGTTCATTTATTCATCATATATACTGGCGTGACCCCACGTAGCTGAGGCAAACAATAAAACATTCATAATAAAAAAATAGATTAAAAAAAAAGTTTTAAAATAGCTGACCAAAAATTTGACATTTACCCATGTCATTGTATTTTACCAGGAGGAAGGAGGGTAAAGGTTTTAATCAGGACGTCCTCCCGGCAGAGTTATGGTGTTGGACACCGTGATACTTTCCCATAAAAACAACAGTTCCCAGCTCGGCTACAATTGTTCCTGTTTGACAAGAAAACACAAAGAATTCACTGTGGGATCCACTCGCCCTCTCCGGAGTCAACACCAGCTGAACCGTGATCTAACATGTGGCAGCCAGCCAGCCAGCCAGCCAGCCAGCGTGTGTGTGTGTGTGTGTGTGTGTGTGTTTTACTGTACTTGTGAGGACCCGTCTCTGAATCGTCTATTTTTTGGTCTAGCAGTGCACCAGGGTCCATGGGTCCTCACTTTTCAGGTGTGTGTGTGTGTGTGTGTGTGTGTGTGTGTGTGTGTGTGTGTGTGTGTGTGTGTGTGTGTGTGTGTGTGTGTGTGTTTTGCTATACTTGTGAGGACCGGTCTTTGAATTGACTATCTTTTGGTTTAGACATGGGTCCTCATTTACCAGGTGTATTTATTCAGACCTCTGTGTGTGTGTGTGTGTGTGTGTGTGTGTGTGTGTGTGTGTGTGTGTGTGTGTGTGTGTGTGTGTGTGTGTGTGTGGCTTTTCGGGGACACTCGGCAGCCCCGGCTACATCTTGGGGTCGGCGCTGCGGCGCTTCAGCTTCTCCGGGTTGTTGGAGGCCATGTGGGAGAAGTCTCTGAAGATGTCCTGGTATGTCTCATCACCTGTGAAACACACACACACACACACACACACACACACACACACAAACACATTCTTAAGTCATCTGGTCTCAGGCCGATCGAACCGTGTGTGTGTGTGTGTGTGTGTGTGTGTGTGTGTGTGTGTGTGTGTGTGTGTGTGTGTGACCAGAGGGGCCTGCGATGCATTTGTGAGTTATGCACTGTTTTTCGAGCTTACGACGTCTGTTCCTCGGATCATCTCCGACCACAGCTGTGTTCACTCCGGCTCAGAACTCATTAAGAACATGTGTCCTATTATTTCATTTGAATTCAATTCACATCAAATCATCAGATATGTCCTCCGTAGCAGGGCTAGTCCCTCCATTGTGTTGGAGGGGGCCCGGTTTTTTCCAACTTGTCTCCGGCTCAGGCGTCCCTCAAACCAACTTTTCGTTCTGTTGAAACACTGTAAAACAATGCAAAACATTCTTCTCTCATATTGCTTTATGCGTGATCATATTTTTTTTCCCTCCTCTACTTTACTTAACAATTTGTTTTCCCACTTGGGCCTGTGTTTACCATCCAAATCAGACGTGCAACATGCCAGACTGTTTAACATCTGAGGCTTTAAAACAAAAGAAAAAGAAAAAGAAAGATATTACTCATTTAAAGGGCCGGTCTCCATTAATGTGGGCCTGCTCTGTATCACTGTGATGTTGGTCTATGGCGTAATTGCAAAATAAGGAAGTAGAACCTCGCTGGAGCAAAAAAGCGAGGGAAACAAAACAGAACAAAAACACAGGTATACATGCACATGCGCGTTACCTCTGGCCGCACAGCAGGGGGCGCTCTGCACAAGCGGTTGAGACCAGTTGGACCTCTCAGCAACAAGGGGTGCACAATGCCAGGGCACACACACACACACACACACACATATATACACAAACACACAATAAAAAAGCGCAGCACATCATATACTGACCAGCAGTTTGTATTTAATCCAAGCAGACAAAAGCATCATGACCACCATTCTTCCAGGAAGTACCTTTTTTTTTTTTTTTTGTTAATGGAACCCTGAAACCAGACGTTTCAAACTACATGCCCGGGGGCCACATCTGGCCAGCGAGAGAATTTAATGCGGCCCACATTAACAAATATTGTTAAATCCGGCCCGCAAATTCATAAAACAAAAAAATAAAAAATAAACGCTGCATTAATCCACATTATTTGCCCGTCTCTTTTTAGTCGTATTATGAGGGAAATGAATGCGTGCGCTGTGTATAAAGACGGGACCGTTTGCTTTTCCCTTCATTTTGCCCCCCCCAAGGTGGACGGCGACCTCTGCCAGTGGCCCCCAGGTATTTCTGGTTTGAGACCCCGGCCTAAACCTGTAAGATCGGGGTTTATCTCAGAACAAAAACCCAGCTCTACAACGCAGTGGTGGACAATCGTGGAAGAATGGACGCATGGGAAAAACCATCCAAGACCTTGACTCCAGGCTTATAGCAGCAACTCCAACTTTACAAAATACTTTTCTTTTTTTTGGGGGGGGTCGGCGGTGCTCGGCATGGCGTCCTGACCAAGTAAACCAACACTGAAGCTGATTGCCTTCGAAATATGTGCGTTTCATAGAGATGTGCGTCGTTTATATTATGTAGTGTATCTATTATTTATATTGTCAAAGTGCGACGTGAGGCGTTTCTTATAACTTCCTTTTTTTTTTTTTTTTTTGTCATTTATCTCCATCGGTCAAAAAAGATCCCTTTCTTTTTCGATTTCAGGTGTAACAGGAAAAAGGTGAACCCGGGGAGAGCTCGTGTCGATCGCTCTGCTGCGGTCTACTCGTCCCAGGAAATAGCCTTGTCCACCCCCCAAAGAACCCCGTACAAAATAAACAAGCACATTGCGGTCCCTCGAGAAAAACACATAACAAAACAAAAAAACCATAACATGGGAAATACAAGCGACGTCCTCGCAAACATTAGGGGGAGCAACAGTCCTACCTGCTGACACATTCTCCGACACTGAAAGCCAGCCTTAGTGTCCGCTATCAAAGTCCCGACAGTGTCCCTCCTAAAACCTGCCGTGGCGGGGCCACCCCCCCCCCCCGCCCCCTCACTCCGCCCCCCCCAGCGCCCACCCGCTGATGTGGTTCTTCAGAGCCTGGAAGCTCTTTCGGGACTGTCCCGCTCCCCCGCCCGCCGACCCCTGACCCCTGGATTGACCTGTTTGGCCAAAGGCTCCGTCCGTCTCCCGCATCTCCTTGTTCAGCTTGGCGATCCGCAGCCTGCCGGGAAACGAGAGGGAGGAAGTCGAGTCAGCCCCGCGGTGCGGTTTGAGGCTCCCGGAGGGCGCGCGCACGCACGCACACACACACACACTCACAGGGTGACAATGTCGGCGTTGGCGGCATCCACGGCGATACTGATGGGGTCTTTGTGGTTCTTGTCTCTGGCATTGTAGTCGGCACCTCTCTTCAGGAAAAGACACACCAGCCTTGGAGAATAAGGACGAAATTAGTGTGCGTGTGTGTGTGTGTGTCTCACTCTGAATTCACATCCATTCACCACCACCTTCTCCCCGAGAGGGCGGAGCTGGGCGATATATCAATATGTATATGCATGCGTATGTAAATACGTCTTCCTTCCTTCAATGTAGCCTTTTACCACTGCAGTATTTGGAATTTCCCCGGGGAGGGGGGGCGACGCTGTCCACTATAGCTTTTATTACCGAGTCTGTACAGAGATTTCCACCACAACACCAAGGAAAGCTCCAATCTTCCTTCAAAGCAAAGACTCCTTTGTTTCATGGACTGACTGTTGGATACTGCGAGAACCCCTGCAACCAGTGCGAATACGTGTATAACTGTGTGTGTGTGTGTGTGTGTGTGTGTGTGTGTGTGTGTACCCGGTGTGCCCCAGGATGGTGGCGTGGTGCAGTGGTCCTCTGCCGTTGGTGTCGGCCTGGTTGACGTTGGCTCCGTTCTGCAGCAGGAACTCGCACGCTGCCAGGGCGTTCTGCCGGCGACACGGGGAGCAAGGGGCTTTAGAACACACACACACACACACACACACACACACACACACACACACACACACACGGATACACACTCATACACTTGCATGCATAGACACATGCCGAAATACACTCATCTGTCGCTTGTTCAGTCAGTGGTGCATGCACACATTTACAAATGCACCCACATTAAACACACACACACTCTTTCGTATTACACACTCACACACACACACTTCCCCACCTTCATTCACAAATGTACCCTCACACATTGTTAGTTATCTCACATTCTCCAACACAATTTTCCAGCACAATTATTCACAACACACACTTACACACCCACCCCTCCCCCCACCCTCGCCACCATCTGCCTCTTCCTCCGACTCCCCCAACCTCCCACCCCTCCCACCCTCCTCACCGCCGCCACCGCCTGGATCAGCGGGCTGCGGGACTCCTCGGCCGTGTTCACCCAGTTGACGTTGGCGCCGTGGGCCAGGGCGTCGGCCATGACCAGGAAGTGCTGCAGCCCCGCCGAGCGGTACAACAGCGCCCCCGGGTGGAGGCCGCTGAGGTCCTCCTCGTCGTTCTCCTCATCTGGGTGGGTGGATGGATATTAGATGGAGGGATGGATGGAGGCCCGGCGCGATACGCTGAGATTTATCCAAATGTTGTGACCGTTACCGTTAAAAAAGAACTTGTTTGCTAAACAAAAAAACAACATATTATATACGAATTAAGTTAACATCACACAGACGATCGACATAAAAAGCGGTTTCAAACTAAGCTGCTCTGACAGTCATCTGCGTAGGAGAGAAAAGCTGTGTGTGTGTGTGTGTGTGTGTGTGTCTGTGTCTGTGTGTGTGTGTGTGTGTGTGTGCACGCGTGTGTGTGTGTGTGTGTGTCACCTTTATGCAAGCTTGAATTGTTTTTTTGGGCAAGGTCACTGGTGCTTAGCCCTGGAGAGGGAGAGAGAGGGAGGGCGAGGCAGGGAGAGAGAGGGAGAGCTCAGTAAGGCAACGCAACGTGATTACAGGTTTATCCTGCTGACTGGAGGAATAGCACACCAACATACACGTACACACACGATCCCTAAACTTGGTGACCCAGCAAAGTGAATATAATGCTTTAGTGTGTGTGTGTGTGTTTTTGTTGGTTTGACTATACTTGGGACGACCTGTCTCAGAAGTGACCATGTTTTTTGGCCCCGGAGTTGGACAGTGGTGAATTTGACATTTCTTTGGATACCCTGGGTCCGCCAGGTGGACACACACACACGCGCGCACACACACGCGCGCACACGCACGCACACACACACACACACACACACACCTGTGAGCCGCGGTAGCGTGGCGCGGCTAGGTTTGGGCTTGAGCGGAGGCCGCGGCGCCCCGTGCTCCTGGGTGTTGAGGCGGTTCCTGCGGGCGCTGGTGCGCCGCAGCGGGGTGCTGCGTCCCGTCTGCGGGAGCTTCTGGATGAACTTCTTCTCCACGTACTTGGAACGGATCCACGACTCCTTGTCTCCCCTGAGTGGGCGTGGACGCACACACGCGCGCGCACAGACACACACACACACACACACACACACACACACACACACACACACACACACACACACACACACACACACACACACACACACACACACACACACACACACACACACACACACACACACACACTGCTGCGTGAGTTCACAACCCGCTCGTACGGTTCTGAAAACAAATAAACTGCTGGAATAATCACTCTGTCAGTCACTAACACGACAAAACCAGTTGAACGAGACCGAGGGTTTGACTTGGATGCAGACAAGACGCTTGTCTGTCGCAGTAAACCAGTGGTATTCAAACTGTGCGGCGCACACCCATAGTGGGGCGGGGAAGGGGGTGCACGAGAAAATGAAAGACACAATAAAAAGGTTTTTAAATATCATAGGATAACAGTTGATTAATTAAAAATATGATAATACAATTTGTTCATGATTTGTATCCATGATTTCTATATTTTTTCATTAGTTGCGCACTTTTCTGTGTGGAAGAGGCAATACAATCCACAAATGAATGCACCCCTCGACCTTAAATGAGGTTAGTTTGCAAACAACACTTTAATTTTAACTTTTTGGGTTTTTTTCTGGGGGGAGGGGTCAAGTCCTTGAAAATATAGGGAGGGGGGGCTCGGCAAAATAAAATGTTTGAATACCACTGCTGTAGACTGTCGCAGCTCCAAAATACAGTATATTCATGCTTATTTCTAGCCAATAACAATTTGTTTTAAAAAACAAACACATTTTTTTTTTTATAAAAATAATGTATTTGAAAAAACAAAAACATAAATATTAATAAATAAATGTTGTTTTGTATCTATATGGTGAGATCAGGAAGCAAATAAAATTGTAGAACTGCGTTCTGAAAACGATTGCAACCGCAGAAGGCGGACACAACGTACATGTTACGGATTATTCAGCCTTTGACGCCTGTATGAGCACAAATGTTAAAGAAAGTATTCGTTCTCATCCGTGAATCACATCATATGTTTATAATGTCATAAAATGATTACATACATTTTATCGACCTGATCAACCCTTCAGGGAGAAATTTGGGATCTTATCCTTATAGTCTCTTTATAATCTCATTTATGAATATCTTTCTAATATATGAATATTCCTCTAATCTTATAAAATCATAGCCAGAGAGCAGCAGCGTTATTATCTGCATGTGTTATATTAGAATGATGTGCTTTGCTGTTAGTGAGTATTCCCCCAGGGCAGGGACTCCCAAACCGGGGTCCGCGCCCCCCTACGGGCGACCAGTGGAATTACAGGGAGTCAACAGCAAAAAAAAATCAAAATAAAATCTGTGTCTGCAGGGGGGGCGCACCCACCTGGGGCTGGAGGGCTGCGGCTTCTTGATGGTGATCTCGTCGATGCGCGCCTCGTAGATCCTGTTGATGGCTGCGTTTCCCAACTCACACATCAGCTATGGGCAGGGAAAAAAACACCATTAGTATTTCAGGACTATTCCTAATCAACATGACAATGACGACAAATTAGTGCTTGTTTTTTGTTTTTTTTTTGGTTTGTTTTTTAACAAAGTAGTCATTTTCTTCAGTTGGGGAGCATGTTTAAAAGTTTCCGTGAGGGTCGTAAGTCACCTTAATGAGCTCCGGCTCCCACGAGTCCAAAGTGAGGGAACGTACTTTGGAGAAATGGACGCCCAGGCTCCTGCCAGACATAATGCAATGTAATGTCACTTTGGTTATCTTGGTGTATAAAGCAAAAGAGAGCATGAGTACTTCATGGACAGTAACATTACGTGTGCATGTTCCGCGAAGCACGTCCAGGAAAATCGGGATTTAGCGGTTACAATCATTGAAATTTAAAAAGTTCAACTCAATTCTGCAATATTTGCAAGCGTTTGCAGCTTTGCCAAAATTGGGCCAAAACCAGCAGCATCAGTGCATCGTCACACAGTACTGATTTTATTTGGTGTTTACTGTATGTTGAATTTAAATGTATTTCATAGCCTTATTACTGTGTGTATGTGTATGTGTATGTGTATGTGTGTGTGTGTATATGTGTGTGTATATGTGTGTGTGTGTGCGGGCGTACGCACCTGTGTATCCCGGAGCAGACGATGCACAGGGTGATGCCCAGGTTGATGGAGGCCCAGTCGGGCCCCGGTTCCCCACAGTCGCAGCACTGCCTGTTCCCCGGCACGGCCTGCACCTCCTCCAGCGCCTCCTGCCCCGTGCTCTCCTGCTCCCCCCCGAACCCTCCGCCCACCCCGACGCTGCCAACCGACATGGAGCTGCAGCGGTCCCTCTGCGGTGTGTACACAGTGCACACACACACACACACACACACACACACACACACACACACACACACACACACACACACACACACACACACACACACACACACACACACACACACACACACACACACACACACACACACACAGATTAACACCCAGACAAAGGTGGAAAGTTTCTCAAGGTGTTATTTTACATTCTTTCTAAAAAAAAACAACTAAGAAATTAAAATTGACTACAATTTATTTATATGAAAGAAAATACATTAGGCATATAACTATTAGTAAATATTTGTAGTAATGTCATTACGGTGCTAATATATATGAGAACATAAAAGTATTACAACAATCCAAATCTCATGTTATTATATTTTCCTTATTTTCAAACAGTACAGCATGTTGAAAATGAAGCAGTATGTAATGATATTTTTGGAACACATTATATTCATATTTTTCCTTTCCATTGTTTTTTTTTATTTTAAATACTGAACAATTCTGATTATATTATTAGTGAATGTGGCCAAAGCATTGTATAAACAGGGCAGTGCTGTCAAAGCCACACCAGCATAACTTAAGATATGATTGGTACACAGCCCTGCATATCAGTGACAGTTATATATACTACATGTGGGTGTGTGTGTGTGTGGGTGTGGGTGTGTGGGTGTGGGTGTGGGTGTGTATGTTTGGTTTACTATTCTTGTGAGGACTTATCTCCAAACTGACAATTGTTTTTGTTTAGAAGTGCACTAGAAACACGGGTCCTCGATACAAGTACGTATGTATATATATATATATATATATATATATATATATATATATATATATGTGTATGTATGTATGTATATATACTGTGTGTGTGTGTGTGTGTGTGTGTACCCACTGGACCGAGTGGGTCCTCCCTGTGCTCCTGGAAAGCCGATGCAATACTGTTCTGGACGGCGCTGATCCAAGCCTGCTGCTGCCTTTCCGAATCCGCCTGCAGCAGACAGCTCCTACACACACACACACACACACACACACACACACACACACACACACACACACACACACACACACACACACACACACACACACACACACACACACACACACACACACACACACACAAAAGTTGTTATTTATTCCAGACGGAACAAATTGGTCACAAACCCACTCAGGATCACTGCAAGCCCAATCTATCCTGCAGACAACCTTCGGTAGTCGATATCCCGATTAAAGGGCACGTTCCGCTTGAATACACACAAACACACACACACACACACACACACACACACACACACACACACACACACACACAAACACACACACTCTGAGAGCAACGCACACACACTAACTTGGAAGGAGAAACCACTTCAAAGCAGAACCGGCGCTCGTTTTCGCTGCTGGGTTTGACCGTGCACAGACGCAAGTCCTCCACCACGATGGTGGGCTGGTCCTGAGAAAGCAGAGGAAGAACAAGAAAATCAGTCCATGTGGCTCAGAGTGACCATGTGTGTGTGTGTTTTTTTTTCTGTCTGCGTGTGTGTGTGTGTATGTTTGTTTTACTATCCTCGTGAGGACCGAGGACAGTGAGGACTGTTTTTTGGTTTAGAAGTGTACCAGGGTCCATGGGTCCTCACTTGCCAGGTGTATTTACTTAGACCTACGTGTGTGTGTGTGTGTGTGTGTGTGCAACAGCTAGAAACTTACTTTGAATTTTTTCTGATATACCAGTTGGTTTTTTTGGATTGAGAACCAGCGCCTAAAGCAGAGACAGATGACGAGAAGGAGATTATGGATTCAATTAAGATGTCATTGTCATTCCAGCTTCACAAGATCAAATGAAAAACAGTCGAAAAAAAAAACTTTTTTTTTGCTCATTGGGAGTCAAACCGAGTGATTCAACCAACCGCCAGTCGGTGGCGGTCATGAGGTTGTCTCCCAAATGATCGAAAAATAAGGTTTCGGCTAAAAAAAGAATATGGTTTAAAGGTTTTTCTTTTAAGTGAGAGTTGGGAGTCTGAAAAGAAAAAAAAAAAGCACTCGGGGAGAAAAAGAAGAGGAGGAAATAAGATAAGACTTCAAATAAGTAGGAGTATCAAAGTCATTGTGGCCCGACACGCCAACCGAGTGACGTTTTCAGGGCCCTCCAACACAGAGACACAGCCAGAGATGTTGCAAAAACAACAGTTTATTGTAGAGAGCGGCGAGATGGAACAAGCCCGGAGCAGATTGACACGTGTCATGACCGACGCTCTCCCTCTGTGTGTGTGGGGATGGGCGATTTACCTGTTGCTCATAGAACGCTCTGACGGGCAACAGGCGTACAGCCACACCGATCCCAGGCTCAGTTATCTACACCCAAGACAGGTGCGGCTGCTTAAACCGCACCGCCCCCATATTTTGCAGTCAATAAAGTCGACATGGAATCTTGTATACCTGCTCCAGGTCTTGAAGGCGTTGCTGGCTCTCTTGTAGAGGTAGCCTTCCATAGCTATCCCGTTGGCCGCATCGGCGTTGAAATCCATGATGGAGTCGTCGTAGGACATGTCCTGCCGACCAGACATTTGTTTGTGAATTTCTTCAACGCATCGTCTCCACATCATTGTAAATACGAGGAACCTTTAATGCGTGGGGCAGTCTGGAAAATCTGGAAAAGGGGACTTTTCACCAGTGGACCATTGGACACCTGGAACACCGTTTCCTGCATTCTCGAGCTCCCAGAGGGGAGACAATAAACTTGTAATGAACCCAGTTGACCGCAACAACCAATCGACCAGGGATGTCCCTCTCAATCCACAGCAGCATAAGTTCTGAGAGTCTTCTATCATAAGGGCACCTTAGAGGGCACTACACTATGTTCTCTCTATTGAAGGGGCACTCGAGAGGGCACTTTATAACATTTTATCTAACGTCAGGGCACGCTCGGGGGGAATTTACACGGTTTTGTCTACCGTAGGGTCACCTAAAGGGCTCGCTCATTTTTTTCGAACCAAGGGGACATCAAGGGAGGGCGGTTCCTCACCTTTTTCTTGATGGCGGCATGTCTTTGCTCCATGTCTCTCTTCTCCCTCGCCGAGTTTAAAACCAGCTGCGTATGCTGTCGGACAAGACAGAGGGAATTGGATCAGCAGAGCGATTGAGCAACACAGAGGAGGAGAAAGAAGCAGGAGAAAAGAGAGTTCTCTATCAAACCATCCCCATTGTGAATGCATGTTATTTGAAGGAGATAATAAATCAAATTCACCTCAGAATGCCACTTTTAGTGGTCCACAATCGTCCCTTATTTGTGGTAAAAATTACATTTCATTTGGGGGTTTGGAGATGCAAACCCCGTACAAATAGATGTCAAAAGTTTGACTGAAAATGAATTTCATTGGTTTTTTTCATTTCAGTGAGCGCCTTTTTTTCTATTTTGTCTATTTACGGCAATGGAACACTAATTTGGCAAAACTCCCAATGCATGAAGGCCTTTCCATTGTTGGTTCTGTTAGTTTATTCTAATCTGTGCGGCAGTGTTTGGTCTGCCAGAAAACCTCCACAGCGGACGTCTGTCCACGCTGGCCTCCAAACACCAGACACTGTTACACAACACAACTGTGTTTGCAGGAGCTGTGAGTGTGCTGACCTTATACAGTATGACCCAAGCTGGAAACTGAGAGGTGTTGCCAACTTAGAGTTTATTAATTAATATTGATAAATGTTATTATTAATATGTATTTATTATGATTATTGTGATTATTATTATTATTATTATTAATATGTGTACTAACATATAAGTATGTGTCTTAGTAAGTTAGTTAGTGGCTGATATAAGCATGTGGTATCTACTGTATTTGGGTTTGTATTCATAGGAGTATTGGGCAGAAGTGTTTTATATGTGTTTTATTTTTTAAATCCATCCCCTGTCAGAACTTGGTGATTGAATATGATCTCGGATGGAGGTTAACGGCTGGCGGCTGACCAGAAGCGGAAGCGGGAAAACAGGAAGCGGGAAGCGTCGGGACTCTCCAAGCTTCCTGTGCGGAGTCGAGGAACAACACTTGCAGTTTTCTTCAACGCGAGGCAGACTGCTGTACTCACTCACTTGACATATTTTGTAGAATTGTGATACAGCCACGATAAGCACACGTTTCCGTCCACCTTTGAGTGGAATTTGAAGCCAATTTTGGAAACACTGCAGAGATTAAAATGCAAATGATGTGTATTTTGATCAAGTTGCGTCGAGGGAAATGAATCCTTGTAATCCAGTGTTCAATGTCAGGAAAAGTCTTTTTTTTCGGCATAAGACGGATGAGTATTTCAACATCCTCTCTCTCCCTCCTCTCATCATAAACTTGTCTTATATTCTTCACAGTTTGCAGCCGGCGAAACATTGATATGGAGACTATAGGTGCATTTAATTTGAACTTTTACTTGTTAACTGATGCCTGATGGCTTTGTATGGGGGTCATTATGAAGGGGTCTCTCTCTCTCTCTCTCTCTCTCTCTCTCTCTCTCATCTCTCTCTCTCTCTCTCTCTCTCTCTCTCTCTCTCTCTCTCTCATCTCTCTCTCTCTCCTCTCTCTCTCTCTCTCTCTCTCTCTCTCTCCTCTCTCTCTCTCTCTCTCTCTCTCTCTCTCTCTCTCTCTCTCTCTCTGAGGAAGGCCTCGCTCGGAGGTCTGATCTGACCCATGGAAGGTGACGGACTCATTTCCTGTTTGGAGCCTCCATCTTCTGCAGCCCTCCCCCCCGTGCTTGGACATATTGTTCCGTCAGGGGCTCATCATGTGACGGCGAGAACCAACTCGGCCAATTTGCACGACATTTATATTAATTTTTTATTACATTTTGTCGCTGGACGGAGGAAAACAAAGCGAATGTGACATGCGGCCACGTGAAGTATTTCCTGTTGTTCCAGCTCGTCGCGCTGTTTCCTGTCGCCGGTTACGTGTGACGGCAACTTGTGACTCTCTCTGCACCCGCTGAACGCTGCCAACAACTGTGATGAAGTAAGAACCCGAATAAATCTGCGAGAGCTGAGAGTGTTGGAGACCCAGAGCCTGGATCCAGCTTCAGGCAAATGCACTCCAGCAAACCCCATGGGGCTAATATTGAATTTCATATAATTAATTTTATTAATTAAATACAAAAAATAAAAATAATATTACTAGATTAATGTTACACAGACTTATGGTTTATATCCAAGGGGTTCCCAATGTGGGATACCTCTCTGGGAAGGGCAGGGGTCTGCAGCAAAATTATAATTATAAAGAAATCCTTTTAGCTTTTTTATTTGATTGTTTTCTGCATTTCATGTAAACATGCTCAGTGCAAATGAATAGGAATTTTGACAAAGGTTATTTTGTGTTTCTTTTCTCAACAATCAAATCATAGTATTACTAGATTAATGTTACACAGACTTATGGTAACTCAAAGCGCTGCTTTTTAAATAGCTAAATCTTTCTTGATGGTCAAATTTGGGTATTTAAAAATAATTGTGATTACCGTATTTCCGCAAATAGTGCCCGGGGCCTTTATTTACCTCAACTGCTTGGAAGCAGGCTTATATTAGATGCAGGCTCTTATATTAGGTTCCCTCAGTTTAATAAGTATACTTGTTTAGCCTATTTTATTATGAATTTTAAATCAAACTTCCGCCTGGATGCCATGCCACGCAAAGACATGTATGGTGAAAAAAGAGAGAGCTAGTAATTACCCTAAAAGTCGCAGTTGCGGCTGTAGCCGATGGGGGCATTACAGTTTTCTGAGGTTTGCCATGAATGCACCACTTCCTGCTTGGAGAGCTGGAGAGCCAGAGCACTCAGAGCGGTGCATTTGCCCCAAGAAGCGATCTGCGAGCTGCTATACAGCAGTAGGAAATGGAGTAAATTAATTACATCTACAATAAAAACACACTTTTTATTTGCTTTGTTTGGGAGTGGAGCTCGGCACCGGAACCGCAGCTCCGATCAGTTTCTGTATTTGAGGCAGGCTTGTATTTGTTTGTGTAGACCACTCCCCCAGCATTGATTACAGGCACGTTTTTTATTATTATCATCATTTATTATTATACATATTGGCGCGATTAATCGCAGCAATATGATGTGAATTACTTCAATGGTTTGACCGCCCTCATAATATCTCCACACTTCTTGAACAGTGTTACTCACCTCTTCACTGAGGGTGCGTCGGAGGTCCTCCAGCTCTGACAGCGACTGGTGGCCCTGCTGGAAGAACTGGGACTGGGCCTCCATCAGCGACAATATCTGGGGAAAACACCATCATTTCACCCAAAGACATCGACACGGCCGCTTCCTGGGGGATGCTCTTTAAATGAATTGGACTAATTGCATGAAACAAATATTTCACTCAACAGTAGTTCATTGTCAAGGGAAGCACATTCCACTGTCCGAAAAAGAATCAGGCCGAAACCCAGGACACAAAATAACCCCCTCCAATGCTGGACTGACAGACAGTAAATAAAGCGTTTAAACGTCGCAAAGGGAGCTCACCGCCATGAGAATGTCCGTCTTCTTCTTGGCCTCGATGACATTGATCTGGAAAAAAAACGGCAGCGTTTGGGCGTGGTCGTTCACATGTCTTTCGGAAGTAAAACACGCCAGCCAGCTCGACCACGCCCTCCAGTTTAAAAAAAACGCAGCTTTACTTTGAGCGCTGCGGATCGGCCTTCACCACCCTTCATCAGGTTTTGGAATTCCAGATGTTCTCCTATTTGTCTCCTTTTGTTGCATGAGTAGCAAGTTAACACAGTCATAATTCATTTCATATTCATAATTGAATACCCTATATACTCATTACAATAATTTATCCTGTGCATAGTATCACATTTTGCATATTTGCATATCTTTATATATCTGATTATTTCTGTTTTGTAATTTCTTTTGGTATATTTAAAAAAAAAAAAAGTTTTTATTTTTTACTTCACTTTTTACTTTTAATTTATTCTTTTTTATTTTATTATTATTTTTATTGTAAACTTTTTCTGAGTGTTAATCTGTTTCATTTCTTTATGTAGACTGGAGTGAAATGCCCCAAACCTCACCAAACCTCTAATAAGTAAATGTGCCGGGTCAATAAAACTGATTGTTAAGTAACTCAAAATAATCGTTACTTACTACCAGCCTTTATATTAATATTAATATTAATATTAATATAAACTCCCATATTAAAGAACAAAATGTTTATGGGGGTGTTACGGAAGTGCTGAAAGTCCAAGTGAAATTGGTCATCTCATCACGTCAAATGTAAATAATACATCAAATTGTTATTTACGTTACCGCGACTACTTTTCATATCCTTCCTTCGAATGCGCTGCACAAATAAAGCTGCTTCTCCTCACGTTGAATTATTCACATCTTAATATTCACCCAAAAGTGACTGCTGGAAAGTTTTACCAGAGGTGGAAATATCATTGCAGCCAATCAAATAAATTGGAAAAAATAAAAAAACGGATAATAATAACAATAATAATAATAAAATAATAATATAAATAATAAATATAATACATTGATTTATTACGTGTACATTTCTTCTTTTTGGTAATAAAGATTTCGACCTGCATGCATTTTAATTTCACTTGGACTCGAATGGGACTGTGATTTGCACAGCATCATGTCACTTAGTGGCCTCTTCATCCTTCTCTTCATCCTCCTCCTCCCTCCTCTTCCTCCTCCTCACCCCCCACTCTTCTTCCTCCTCTCACCTCCTCATCCTTCTCCTCCTCCTCTTTCTGCTCCTTCTCAACACCTCCTCCCTCTCCTTCCTCCACCTCATCCTCCTCCTTTTCCTCTCACCTCTTCCCCCTCCTCATCCATCTCCTCCGCTTTCTTCTCCTTCTCACCACCTCCTCCCTCTTCTTCCTCCGCCCCACCCCCCTCCTCTTCCTCTCCCCTCTTCCCCCTCCTACTCCTTCCTCAACTCCCCCCCCCCCCCCCCCGACCGGTCCTCTCACGATCACACGCCCCCTCCTCCCCATGCCCCTTTAACCTCCTCCTCTCCCCTTGTTCTCCTCCTCTCCCCTCGTTCTCCTCCTCTCACCTCCTCATCCTGTAACTCCCCCTCTCCTCCTCCTCTTCCTCCTCCTCCACCCCCTCCCAACTGTCCTCCTCCCCGACCTCACCTCCAGCACATAGTCCATGGCCTCCGAGCGGAAGGCCCTGCGTGCGCTGAGCAGGGCGTGGCTCGCCTCCTCCACCTCGTGCGGCTTCCCGCGCGGCGCCTGGGCGTTCCTCGCCAGCGCGCCGTCCAGGCTCTCGCTGCTGCGCTCAAACTCCTTACGCACGTCCTTGAACCTGCGCACGTCCCTGCCAGGGCGGGGGAGCGAGCGAGAGAGAGTGAGAGGGAGGGAAAGGGGAGACGGGAAGGCGAGGGGAAGGAAGGCAGGAAGGAAGGAAGGATGCGGGGAAAGAGACCGTGGTGTTTAGGTCCTGACTCATTCTTCATGCTTTTGCGTTCTTTTAATGCAAAAGTGCGAAAGCGGGCGTGGCCAGTAATTTAAACATCAAATTTATGGTACTTATGTACTGACAAATTTGATACAAATTGTTGTGTAAAAGAAATGGCGAGACTGTTCCAGCGACTCCACAACTTACTCTTTCACAAAACTCTGCAGCTTCATCTTTACCGACTTCTGTGTGGTGTCAATCACTTCCTGAGAGAGAGAGATTGAGAGAGAGAGAGAGAGAGAGAGGATGTTGAAATACTCATCCATCTTATGTCGAAAAAAAGACTTTTCCTGACATTGAACACTGGATTACAAGGATTCATTTCCCCCGACGCAACTTGATTAAAATACACATCATTTGCATTTTAATCTCTGCAGTGTTTCCAAAATTGGCTTCAAATTCCACTCAAAGGTGGACGGAAACGTGTGCTGATCGTGGCTGTATCACAATTCTACAAAATATGTCAAGTGCTCACTGTGGTTAACTTATTTGCAAATACCTCCACGTCCTGTGGCTGGTTATCAAGTCTCATTTCAGTCACAACGAGGCTTCTGTCAGAAATGGGGAAGTGAGAGCGGCGGGGTCAAAGGTTGCAGCAGACTTACCCCCTGGGCTTCCAGGATGACAGAAAGACAGCTGGAGAATTTCGCTAAACATTCCTGTGAGGGAAGAACAACAGGTGAGAAATTGAGCTCAGTAGGTATTATTATGACATTATTATTATTATTGTTGTTGTTGTTGTTGTTGTTGTTGTTGTTGTTGTTGTTGTTGTTGATGCTGTTATTATTTTTTTTTTATATTATTATAATTATTGTTGCTGTTATTATTATTATTATTATTATTATTATTGTTGTTGTTGCTGTTATTATAATAATAATTATTATTATTATTATTATTATTATTATTTTTGTTGTTGCTGTTATTATTATTATTATTATCAATATTATTATTATTATTATTATTATTATTGTTATTATTATTATAGTTGTATATTACCATAATATAAATGTATAGAGATGTATACATTTTACAATTTGACTATATGTTTATTACATTATACCAACACAATACTGTTCATATTTTGAGAGACCTCTTGCTACTAGTTCTATATCATCTTATCTTATGTTAAGCATGTCAAACATTGAATATCTTTAAGAGCCAAGCCTATGAATCACTGCTGGGGACTTCCCAGTGTTAAAAAAGTGCATGTTTTCTTTTTTCTTTTGCATACTTTTGAACAGCAGTCATGCCGCCAAGACTCTAATTGTTATTTACATCAGCGCACAGGGCGCTGACGCAATGCTTGTGCCTTTGGGTTGATGCACTCACCCCCATCAGGTTGTCCTCGGAGCAGTGGTGTCCTAGCTCCCGGAGGCCGTTGACGAAGCTCTTGCTGCTCTGGCAGTATGCCCGGCCGGCCTCCAGCATGGCGTGGCATTGCTTCACCAGCTGGACAACGCACATACGCACGCGCATGCACGCACACACACACACACACACACACACACACACACACACACACACACACACACACACACACACACACACACACACACACACACACACACACACACACACACACACACACACACACACACACGTGTGAACGCTGCAGCAGGAGCCCGACACTGAACTGTGACTGACCTCGCACTCTGCAAGCTTTCCAATTGAATGCATGACACATATTTTGTATGTATCTTATATATGCATATATGCAGTACATATGCATTACATACATGCATATAGTTCATTTTTAGGTTTATTGTATATTGCCAAAATTTTCTCCTCTATTGTTTATTTTTAGGTTTATTTTTATAATTCATTTGTAGCTGTATTGTGTATTGCATTGTTTTTGTTTATTTTTGATTCTATCCATCCATCCATCCATCCATCTATCTATCTATCTTACTATCATGTTCTGTATGTGGACTATGTGCTTGTGCGCGTATGTGAAAAGACACAGTATTCTTGCAAAGCCGACAAGAATTTGTCTTGTTAGCTATCAGAGTATTTTCCTGCGTAACTTGTCCTGCTCAACAAGAAGATCGGCAAGATCAGTTCTCCTCTCAAGCTGGTTACGATGCAGCATTTTTCTCAGTGTGCCGTCTCGTTTCTACGGGAAATATTGGACAGCCCACAACACATTTTTATTTTGTTTTCACGGTCGCTTTTCCCAAAGACATTTCACATTAAATTGACCTTCCAAAATACCGCCACCATTCAATCCGCCGACATGTAATAATGTAAGAGCGTTAAAACTAGGACAGTCGGGCACGCGGGGGAACAGACAATGAGGAATTCTGTACGAGGCCAGGGGGGAAAGCGCTTTTTTCGGTCGTTCGGTCACAATGTGACGGGGAAGAGGCGGTTGGAGTTAGTTCTGTCTAATTGTCCCACCGCACACCTCTCACTTCACCAGCAGAGTCACAGGACAAGCTTTGTTGAGGTCGAGCCTCAGTTGGTGAAACTTCCCCTGTGTGTGTGTGTGTGTGTGTGGGGGTGGGTGTGTGTGTGTGGGTGTGTGTGTGTGTGTGTGTGGAGTAGTCTCACCTTATCAAGTCGTGTCTCCAACTCACTCACGTCCACCTGGACCACTTCAATTTCGGATCTGGAAAGACATACGCGCATACAGCAGCGTAAAGATTGGAAGCATTAACAGTGCACGCACAAGCACACACAAGCTTAGGTCTATGGTTATTATTACAACTTTTTGAGGTGTTATTAGGGTAAAAGTGTAGCTATCGCAATTGCTTAAGAATGTTAATGTATTTCTTGACATCGAGATAAGGCGTTCTAAATGGTTTACAAGTTTACACACACACACACACACACACACCCGCGCGCGCACACACACATACACACACATAGCTGTGCGCTTGTTTTCTAGAATGAGTCACTATCTCGGCCTCTGTCAGTCTCATATCATCGGCAGCTCCACCATGTGGTTTCCTCCGCCTTCCACCAATGACAAAAGGAAGAACAAGTAGGCCGCCATCAAGCAGCGAGCGAGAGAGAGAGAGAGAGAGAGAGAGAGAGAGAGAAGAGATAAAGAGAGAGACAGAAAGCGAGAGGGGGAGAGAGAGAGAGAGAGAGAAAGAGAAAGATAGAGAGAGAGACAGAAAGCGAGAGAGAGAGAAAGAGAAAGGAGGGGGGACAGACAGTATCTGTTTGCCTGGCAGCCGGTGCAGGGATGTCTGAATCGAGGATTGGGGTCAGTTGACCCGCATTCGTATTCAAATGGCGCCCTAACCTGGCATGACAGGGCTGTGGAGGCTGCAGGGCCGGAAAAAAAAAAAAGGGGGGGGGAAGCGAAATAAAGGACAAAACACTGAGAAAGGGGCCGCCGGCGGCGCGGTTGAAAAGGTGGCTCCGGTCGGGAGACACATCCTATTCAACTCTCCCTGAATCGCATTTTGATGCCTGTGTGTATGTGTGTGTGTGTGTGTGTGCGCGCGCGCACGTGCACGTGCGCCTGTGTCTTGTCACGGCGCACGAGAAGAGGCAGTGGATTTGAAATAAGACTTTCCACCGCGGTTCTTTCTCTCTCTCTCTCTCTTGCAAAAAACGCACGCACACACTTCCTGTCTCTCCTCCCGCCTGATCACCTCTGCACATCTCGCCTCACTTCCTGTTCCTGTTCCTGTTCACCCCCCCCACACACACCGCCACCCCGGTGCCTAGCAACAGGAGGCGGTGGTTCGTCTGGGGGAAACGTCGCGTCGGTGTCGTCCGCTCATCCATCGCTCCCTCTTCTTAGAACGCTAATCTATTCGACTATGGAGCGATTCCAGCTCCAGGAGGTGAAGGCCCCGCCGTGTTTTTGCTCCGGCCCTGCAGCCACCCAGCTGGTTTCACTCAGTGGGTTCTGCTAATTAGCCACGCCGGACGGTTTCATCCAAAAACCGGAGGAGAATTTGACTTTGTGAACCTGGAATGCAGAATATCTTATGTCCAGGTACCGGGCGCTATGGTTCAGTGCTGTGTCTAAGGCTGCATTAAAGTACAGTCACTTCATGGAGTTCCACCTGTTCTCGTCAATGCTTCTACCTGTTTAATATCTCTATAATAGAATAGAACAATTAAACTATAATAATATGCTAAACATCTTGTGAAAGCACCGACAGTCATCACCAAAATATGGCAAAAAGTGGTCGAGTTATTCCGTCAAAAAGGTCAATATTGTCCATTCAGGTGTCTGTTAAGAACGTCCGTTGACCATGAACAGGCTTTCCTCGACTTCCTCCTCCTCATGATCCTCATGACCCCATTCTTTCTCTCTCTCTCTCTCTCTCTCTCTCGTTCCCATTCTCTCCCTCCCTCCCCCCTTCGCTCCGTTCCTCATCCCCCCTCGAGCGAGAACCTTGGTAGCTGCAGCACACTCACACTTTCCACCGCCGAAGCCTCGTAAACCCGCCACGGGGAGAATGGGAGCGAGAGAGAAAGAGAGAACGAGGGGGACAGGGCCAAGAGAAGGGAATAGAGAGAGAGAGAGAGAGGGAGAGAGAGAGAGAGGGAGAGAGGGAGAGAGAGAGAGAGAGAGAGGGAGAGAGAGAGGGAGAGAGGGTGAAAGAGACCCGATCATCCGGCGGTCAAGTCCATTTGAGTTCAGAGCGAAAAAGGGAAGGTTTCATGTGGTGAAAGGCAGCTCTGTGTTCCCGCTGCTCTTCAAGGGAGAGGTGCGCCAAACGGTCCAGAGAGGCACACCCTGCTCTGCCAAACCTATTTTAATCACGACTTGCAAAACCCAGATGGTGAAACTTCCCTTTTGACTTAAAAACTCGATCGACCGTACGTCCATAGGGGCCGTGGAAAAGCTGCTGGGCTTTTCAGAGTCACGGGGACGGGATTCGCCGGTTAGGTTATCTTCGGTTTCAAAAGCCGAGACTTTTCTACGTCGCCTCTGCCGACTACTCTTGACAAACTCTGCACCATTGTTGTCTTATTTGATGTATCATGTGGAATATCCCAGGCCTGTGATATGTGATGTGGAAGTGACATTAAGGGTGACTGCCGGGCTGCTTTATGGAGCACAGTCTGGTTGGTTGGTTCCCTCTTCCCCATAAGGCAAACAATAGGTGCCGCGACGCCAAAAGTCGGCCAGTTTGAAGTACTTTACTATGCACTGTGCATAGAAGCACTTTGATCCCATTGACAAAAATAAGTCATTGGATCAACTTTTTTTTTTTTTTTTGAAATGTATATTTTGGACGTTTTCTCAACTTCAAATTGAGAAATTGAGGTGTACATTTCGAGTGGTGAAAACCCCAAAATATATGGCATAATAATACAGCAATATAGCATTGTTTTTTTGCAATCGATCCAATGACTCCAATGCGACGATTTCAATGAGATCAATGGGATTCAAGGACAACTGGGTGTCATTAAAAAGGACCTGAAGTCTGATATACTAGGGATATCACAGGTATATTGTAGGATGTGCATTGCAGTAATAATACACTCAATATATTCTTGGGTCAGAAAATGTTGTTTTTATATTGTTTAGACGATCAATAGTTATATATATATATATTTAAGAAAGTTGTCAGGGGCATCTTACCTGAAACGGGGGGAGTCTTTGAGGCACTCCTCAAAGTCCAGCTTGATCGTCATTCCGGACTGAAGTTGGGGTCTCCCTCCACTTTACGAGCACGGCGGCCGGTCGACTTCAGCGGCTCTCGGTGGAGTCCATCCTCTGTTGGGGTCGGAAAAGCTGCGGCGTGGCAGCGGAGGCAACAGGCGGCGATTCTTTGTCGCTCGTTGCTGCCGTTTCACCTTCTCGTTTTAACCCTGGGAAGCCGTGCCGTCGGCGGCGTGCGAGTTTCTGGTGACAGTCCCCGAAGAGTTTGACGGAGGTGGAGGAGGAGGTGGTGGAGGAGGTGGTGGAGGGAGGCCGTCCTCATTGGTGGCTTTCCCCCCCCAAATAGTGAATACAATATGAATGAGACGCCTCTCTGGTCTGGACGGACACTCCCTCCCTCTCTCTCTCTCTCTCTCTCCCTCCCTCCCTCTCTCTCTCGCTCTATTTCCGGGTTTCTTGCGCTTGTCTCTTGGTACAAAACTTTATTTTTTTTTTGGGTTCCTTTCCAACGCCATCCCACGCAGTAATAACATGCGCTGTTTTATGTTGATATTTATGAACCCCCCCCACCCCTTCATATATTTGGTCTTTTGAGTCAATTAATTATTTTAATATTTGACAAAATAAATTACGTTTTATATGATATCATAATAATGTTATATAGCATAAGGTAGTGCAATGTAATGTATTACTGTCATACTTTGTTAATCCGGGGAGAATTCAATGTATATATAAATGATATTTAATAAATACATTCTATTTGTTATTAGATGTATATTGACACACTATATATATCCCCCCCAGTACAAAACACCCTCGTCCTGATGGAACTAGTAGGAATACACGCCCGAATACGCGTCGGTTACTCTTCCACTGGGTGCGTCTCCTTGTTTTGCCACCCTCGACGTTAATGTCACGCACGCACGCACGCACACACACACACACACACGCACACACACACACACGCACGCACACACACGCACACACACACACGCACACACACACACACACACACAGAGTGTCTCGGGCAACGGTCGCTGCCCTGCGGTTCTGTCGCGCAGGCAGCGGCTGAAGGCTCCGTCTCCGCCTGCGTCGGTTCCATCGGGCCAGCGCGTGTCGCAAGGATCCTCCTCCACCCGGAAAACGGTGTCAACACTGCCTGTCATTCACTGTCATGGCGCCCAACATTTAACTGGAAATTCACATCATTTCACAACAAGACGTATTGTGACTCTATATATATATGTATATATATATATATGTGTGTGTGTGTGTGTGTGTACCATGTACCATGTTGCAGTGTATGTATGGAGTCCCGGAGGGAGGTGACGTGAACATTTTCTTTTTAAATCGCGTGATATCATTATTATTGTCAGGCCTCCATATGTTTATAATATTGACAAAAAAAACCCCAAAAAACCCCGACATTCAACAACAGCAAATACGTGGAAAAGGTACGATTACAAACATTAATAAAAAGAAGACTTCGCATTTGTTTTCGTTCACGGACCCGTTGGAGGCCCGTGAGTTGTTCTTTAAGGGCAACGCTTGTGGGCGGCGCCCCCTGTCGGTGGAAAGACGCACTGCAGCGGGTAATAATTGGCTTTTACTCACTTTTATCTGGTTCCTGTGTACGGACATAACATCCGAACATGCCGTCGCATATATAATGTGGGCGTGTGCGATTCCTACAAGGATACATATCACCAACCGATCCTGCTATTCGCTGTGTAATAATAGACATGGAACAACATCTGGAAACGTCTGGGAGGGAAACGGACGAGACATTTTGTTGCATGAAACGCTATCTGATCGCTGTCCGCGTTTACATGTCCAGATGTTTTCTGTTGTGTACAATTTTTGTTGTTTTATTTCGTTCATCTGGCCTGTGAGTGCTAAAATAAATTGTCCTCTTTCCAAAGCGTGCTTTCTTGGAAATGCAGGCGCGGGCGCAGTGCTGTGCCAAAAAGGGTGTGTGCGTGTGTGTGTGTGTGTGTGTGTGTGTGTGTGCGTGCGTGTGTGTGTGCGCGCGTGTGTGTGCGGTGCAGGCAGGGCGCACAGCGAGCGAGTCAAAACCAGGAGCCAGAGGGTTTCAGAGCGACAGACAGATTGGGGTTTTTGTTTTTTTTCCCCTCCTCCTACTCACTGGGAGACGCCGCGGACAGAGCAACAACTGCGCCCGAAGACCCACGGACACATTCTCCCATTTTCCACTGCGCATACACCCGCGCAGCCCGGTGCACGCGAGCCGCATAATCGCTCCCACGATGCGGACGTGAGAAGGGAGGAACACGCGGAGGGTCGGATCCGGGATCGGCTGCGGTCCAGGGGGAGCGGGGGGGGGGGAGGGGGGAGTCCCCGGGGAGAGGGGGGGGGGGGGGGGGGGCAAAGACGGATCATGTCGAACCGCAAGCACCGGGACAACCAGGAGATCTGCGCCCGCAAGGTGCGGGAGCTGGCGCAGTCCGGGGTCAACAAGCACTGCTTCGAGTGCGGCCAGCCCGGGGTGACGTACATCGACATCACCGTGGGCTGCTTCGTGTGCACGTCGTGCTCCGGAATGCTGTGAGTACCACGCACCTTGTAGTGCGGACCCACCGGCCATCCTGATCCGGGGCTGCAGGGCTGAGCGGCGCGTTCATTTACGCAGTGTCTCTTCCTCCCTCCCTCCCTCCCTTCCTTCCTCCCTTCCTTCCTTCCTTCCTTCCTTCCTCCCTCCCTCCCTCCCTTCCTTCCTTTGTTCCTTCCCCCCTTCCTCCTTCCTTCCTTCCTTCCCCCTCCCTTCCTTCCTTCCGCCATCCCTCCCTTCCTTCCTTCCTTCCTCCCTCCCTCCCTCCTCCCTTCCTTCCTCCCTCCCTCCCTTTGTTGCTTCCTCCCTCCTTCCTTCCTTCCCCCCTCCCTTCCTTCCTCCCTTCCTTCACCCCCCTTTCCTCCCCTTCCCTCCCTCCATTCCTTCCTCCCTTCCTTCCTTCCTTCCTTCCTACTTACCTTCCCTCCTTCCATCCTCCCGCTCTGCCTCCCTCCCTCCCATCCTCCCTTCCTTCCTACTTGCCTTCCTTCCTTCCATCCTCCTGCTCTCCCTCCCTCCCTCCTGTCCTCCCTCCTTTCCTCCTTCTTCTCTTCCTTCCTTCCTTTCTCCCTCCCTTCCTCCCTTCCTTCCTTCCTACCTTCCTTCCTTCCACACAGCCCCATGGCAGTAATGACAGAACGACCCCGTTACGTTTCATTTCGTCATGGTACAGGTTTGCATTTGGCGCTATGTGTTGCCACCACCCCCCCTCCCCCCTCCCCTCCCCCCCGTGCATGCTGCTGTGCACGCCGTCCAGCCCCCACCCCTCCAACCCCCACCCCGAGGTGGAGGAGAATTTCGACCCCTGGTGACAAGATCTCATGCATTGAATGTTTCTTACTGTGGTGCACACAACACCAAATCACAGAGACTCTGTTCTGCAAACACAATGTGTTGTGACACCCTTAGAAAAGCATATATATATATATATTTAACTTCTCACACTCACCTGTCAAACTGTATTTTCTGCATCCGAATGCCTGCTTCCTTTCCTTTACGTTTCCTATGTGTAAGTCGGGCAAAGAAATTAGGAATAACCCTCACAACCACACACATTGTATTTTTCTTTAAACTGATTTCATCTATCTATCTATCTATCTATCTATCTATCTATCTATCTATCTATCTATCTATCTATCTATCTATCTATCTATCTATCTATCTATCTATCTACTATCTGTCTTTAGGAGAGGCCTTAATCCTCCCCATAGAGTCAAGTCTATCTCCATGACAACCTTCTCCCAACAGGAAGTGGAGTTCCTGCAAAAACCATGGCAACGAGGTGAGTAACAGCCCCGCCACTTCAGTGACCAGGGCGGGGCAGGGCGGAGCAGGGCGGAGCAGGGCGGAGCAGGGGTGGGCCTCGCAAAGCACCATCCCTTAGCACGGCGTTTCAGTCGTTTCGCAGGCGGCAGCGGTCGATCTCGCGGCGCACTGAGCCGGCTTGAAACGCGCGGTTCGGACGTGGTGGGCGGGCGGACGTTTTGGGCTTTCGAGCCGGCGCTCTGTGTTCCTCCGGTATGTCCGTCCCTCGCCAGTTGGCCTCTGTGGCCGAGCCGTTTTTGGAGCGACCTTCCCGGCTGCCCGGCCCTGACCGGCGCTTTCCCTTCCGTGAAACAACACTGCGGTTCCGCGCCCCTTTCATCTCGCCGTACCCTTGTCTGTATCCCCGTCTGTCTGTCTGTGCATCTGTCTCTCGTCGTCTCTTGCCGTTTTCGTACGCGTGCGCGAGCGAGGCCCCCGGCGCGTTCGCCATATAGGGAGGAATGAAGTGATACAGGCGTTGTATGATGATTCGTGCGTCGATCACTCTGCCGTCGGCCGCGACACGGGTGAGTCAACGGTGCTCGGCCGGCTGCGGAGCCGAGCTGAGCAGGGGTGTTTGGGGATGGTATCGCCAACGCCATAACCTTTCACCACGCAGGTATAGGGAGAGCGATATGGCTCGTGGTGAATCACACACCTGACCCAACCGCCGCAGCTGAATATTTCATGGTGGTTATTATAAATCACCGGAGATTAGTCATCGTCATTCAGTCTGTGCCGTTTTTTTGGTGCGTGTATGTGTGCGGGCGTGCTTGAGTGTGTGTGGTGTTTGCACATGTATACTGTATGTGTATGTGTGTGTATGTGTTTGTGCGCGTGAGCCTCATGGAACGTGTCACTTCAACCGAATATCACAGATAACCGGCGAGGCCGATTTGAACGACGTCCAATGGCAAGATGGACTCTCTGTACTTTTTGTGTGTTTTGTGTGGCTTCCAGGTCGGGAGGAGGACTTGGCTGTGCCTGTTTTGACCAAAAGGCCGACGGCTGCTCAGACACCAGGGATTCCCAGAAGTTCAAAGAGTTTCTCCAGGACAAATACGAGAAGAAGAAATGGTGAGAATGCGCCGCAGGAATGTCTCCTCTCTGAATGCAACGTTCACTGAGCGCCTGTAAAAAGGAATTAAGGAGGCGGGAGGAGATCCATGGCCACAATGATACAACTATGAAGAACTATGATAGAGCAAATATATTATCTGTATTTTTGAATGTTGGTGGGCAACGAAGGCAATCAAACCTTTTTTGTCAGCTTATCCGGCAGCCTTTCTCAGACTTTTGGCCCTAGAACTAAACCAATCACTGGAAGGTGCTATGCTACGCTAAACAGCGTTTGAATTATTCAAGGTGATCATATAAAACCAGCACTATTGCTGATAATAATAATGATAATAATAATAATAATAATAATAATAATAATTATAATAACAGTTACAACAGGAATAACAATAACAACAACAATAATAACAATAATAACAGTTATACAAGAACAATAATAATATTATTATTATTATTATTAATAATAATAATAATAATAATAATAATAATAATAATAATAATAATAATAATAATAATAATAATAAAAATTGTATTTAAAGTTCGGTATACTCTATCCCATTTTATATGTTGCCTATTTAGGCATTTTTCCAAGAGTAAGAACCGGAGGGATGTGGAGGGTCCGTGGAGCCCCGGGGTCCAGGCCCTGCCGCCCGCCCACGGCCCCCTGGGCGGCCAGCCCCCCTCCCACGCCATGCCTCCCAAACTCCAGACCCACAAGGACACTGGTGGGGTAGCACACACGCACACAAAGATATGATTCGCCTGATGGAGAGAGACACAGAGAGAGGCAGACAGTTTGTGATAGATTAACAGGATGAGTTGGGAGCCCAGCCAAAAATAAACAGGGCCGGCTCGGGAGTAGAGTGCAGGTGGAGGAGCGAGAAATGTGAAGCGAGAGAGAGAGGAAAAAAAAGTCAGAGCGGCCAAGGTTCTGGGACGGGGAAGAAGGGCGGCGTGTCAAGGGGAGAGAGAAATGGTTTGAAGGAGGGGGGGGGGGGGGGAGAGAAAAGTCAGGGATAAAAAAAAAAAAAAGCTGATCCAAAAAGAGAATAGAGAGTGTGATGAGAGGATGGTTTGGTCGGGGAGAGGGGGGGGGGCGAGAGAGAGAGATAGATAGAGAGAGAGAGAGAGGGGAGGGGGGAGGGATACCAGGTAGCCCAGACATCAAAGCCAACTGTTATGAATTATTGACAACGTATGAAAGAGACTCGCTGGTTCAGACTCTGTCTCTGTTTCTTTCTCCTCTCATCTCCTCCTCCTCTCTCTCTCTCTCTCTCTCTCTCTCTCTCTCTCTCTCAAGTCCCAATGCCAGCTGCCGTCCTGGGACCGAGCCCCCGCCGTCTCGCCGGCCGACATGCGGGCCGACGCTTTCACCGCGCGGCCCTCGCGCTCCCAGAGCTTCAGAGACCCTCCGATGAAAGGTGCGGCAGGGAGGTGTTTACAAACGGGTCGGGCGGCGACAAAAGGCACGAGGCACTGGAAACATCACCCTGCGAACGGCAGGAAGCAAACCAGAATTTTGGAACGGCTTGCGTCGGCATACGGCACGCCGCCTTTCTCCCTTGCACTGACCTCCTCTTTTTCGCCTCCTTCGCTTCCAGATCCGGTCATGTGCGGCATCGAACGCCAGCGTCCCGGCTCCCTGTCTTCGGCGCTGGGGGCTCAGGGCCACGCCCCGTCCTTCCCGGCCCTGCCACGACCCTCAGGTCCGTCTCCCCTGCGCGGCTCCCGGTTTGGCTCCCCGCCCATGAAGGCGAATTAGATACTGGGCCGTGGCTTCGTGGTACCGACGCCGCGGCCCAGGCTCTGCCCCGTAAATATAGCTCTATGAGGCAAGAACACCCAAAATGCTCAGTTTTGATCAGCTCTAACCAAAATATGGAGACTCCAAATCCATCCCACACTGTCTCTAATGGCCACGGCATCATCCGCAAGCAACACAAACGACGAGCTGGTTTTTATACCTTGATGCCAATGACTTTTTTTCTCTTTCCTTTTCACCACTCCCATACTTTCCCATCTCCCTGCTTCCTTTTCCCCCCTCCCTCACCACACTGTAAATCTTCCTTTGTTCTATCTCTCTCTCTCTCTCTCTCCCTCCCTCCCTCTCTTTCCTTTCACCGGCCTCCCCCGTAGCCAGTAGCACTTTCAAAAACCACTTCACCTTAGGTAAGGCGTGGCACCGTCCGCCGCGTTTGGGAGCGTGGTTAGATCGATAAGCCTTTCTCTGCCGCATCAGTCATTAACAACGTCCACTGCATTTGGCGCGGGCGGACGCTTTTGCTACAAACAGCTTGACGGTACAGACGACCCTTCGTCTATAGCTGTTATGGACGCGCTGTGGTGCTATAGGCCAGTGTTTGTCAACCGCCCGCTAGAGCGTTGTGGGGGCTCGCCAAAACCTGCCGCATTCCGTAAAATAAAATCTCGTGCCGCGAGATTCAAAACTGCAAAGGCCGCGCTGATTCCCGAAGCTCGCCAGTTCCGGCCAGAGTAGCCGCTCTGCTGCCACCGGGACAAGTTTCGCCCCGGCAGGGAAGAACTACCCCCCCGAACGACGAGTCGGAACGGCTAGTTTTGGCTCCGAGTCGCGAATGGAATTCTCGCACAAAACGTGTAGTCCCGTCAAAACCATTTATTTCGGCGGGATGAGAGGAGTAAACCATTCGACCACATTCGGTATGAACCACGCCGAACGCCTTAGGCCTTTTTTTTTGGCTGGGACGTTAATGTAGTCCGTTATTTAAAGTTTCGAGGTTCAAGATCGCCGGGTTGACCCGATGCCTCGAGTTGTTCGCCGCGAAACGGATTGTTCGGACCGCCTTGCGTCGCTTTTAGTAGGGCATGGCCGTAATAATAAGCAGAGGCGGAAAAAAGTTTGGAAACACGGTCATAGTTGCTAGTATCTTATCTTACCATCACAGTGTTAATAATTGATCGATACACTTGTAGGAAAGCAATTTGAAGGAGGGCACCAAATGCATGCATGCATGCCCGCGCGGTGAGGTCGGCCATTTTCCTCCTCAGTCCGAATCCCGGTCGAAGAGCCCACGTCTGAGTCTGGCTGGGAGGGTCAAGGAGAAACAAGCACGCTGTTCCGCCAGAGAGAGAGAGAGATTGAGTTCACAGCGAGACTATTTTTAGATGAAAAAAGGGAGAAAAAACAAAACAAAACAAAAAAAAAAAACCACGTCGCCCGGTTTGTTCCCCCGGCGTCTGCAAAACCCTGAAAAGCGCCCCGGCGATGTTTCTCACCGCAGCCGGGGGAGTCTTATGTGGGGCAGCGTTACGTGGCGCAGCGTCGGCGGCGGTATCTTTCCGCGCTGGGATCAAACAGTCTCTCGCAGGAGTAGGTCTCACCGACTGGTACCGGACATAAAAACTCCCACCGCAATATGTCAAAACGCGCATACCGGCTTGACTCGTGCGCGCTTTATGGCTGATGCGTCGGATGAGGCGTGTCAGGGCTTGTCCGGTTTGGTCTGTCGGGGTGGGGGTGGGGGTGGGGCCGGGGGCACCAGGCACCTGCCGGCGGCTGTTTGTGTCTCCCCCTGCTTGAACATGACGAATGAAAACCGTTGCTTTCTGTTTTAGCCCCCATCAGTATCCCGACCGTGTGTGCGCCCTTTATCCGCAGACGGCGACATGCTTTGTGGTTTGGCGTTTGTGCATCCATAACTCCCGCCGACCCCAACCCCCGCCCCCATCGCCAGCCGCGTTAGGTCCGCATTTCCTGCCTTTGCTGGGTCCTCGCAATCGCATTGATCTGGTGGCCGCGCCGGGAGCGGCCCCTGAACCCTGCCCGCCCGCTCGCAGCTTTGCTCTTGGGATTTGTTGTTAATGCGGAACTGTTAGATAAAGCATGTGACCGTGGCTTTACCGCACACTAACCTAATAACACGCTTGAAGACGGCATGAGATGAGTCTTTTACTCCAATCTAAAGGCGTATGCTGGGGGTTTTTTTTTTCTGTCTGTGTGCGTGTGTGTGTGTGTTCTCTTACTTTTCAAATGGGAAAATAATTTGATAGAGTGATGGCTTGACCTATAAATGGGTTTGGGGAATGGGGGATTTTGGCGCCGAGCAGCCCACGGTGTGAATTGATCGCCGACCCGGCGTTAGAAACTCACACTTCATATGCGTTCATTCTCCCAGCGTCTTGTTTTTTATTTTTTGTTTGTTTGTTTTTTTCTTAGGTCGTATGGTCACCGCCTCGGGGGGCGCCGGGCCCTTCAGAGCCTTCCCAAAGTCTCTAAGTGTGGACTTCGGTGGTCTGAGCCAGTCTCAGCCGCCAAATATGTCCCAAGTCCTGCCCCATGCTCAGAACCAGAACCAGAACCAGAACCAGAACCAAAACCAGCAGCAGCAGCAGCAGCAACATCAGGGCCCTGGTCTGAACCAGATAACGCCACCGGTTCCCGGCTCCAGCTCGCGAGACAGATACGCTGCGGTGTCCCACCTGGACAGCGTCTTCTCAGACACATCTCCTGCCACAGGTATTGGAATAAAGTGTATATGTGTGTATTTGTTTTACTATACTTGTGAGGACCGGTCTCTGAATTGACTATCCTCTGGTTTAGAGGTGCACCAGCACCATGGGTCCTCATTTACCAGATGTATTTACTCAGACCTCACTTTGATACCAGTACAACAGTGTGTGTGAGTGTGAGTGTGTGTGTGTGTGTGTGTGTGTGTGTGTGTGTGTGTGTGTGTGTGTGTGTGTGGAAGGGGGAGGGGGGGGTACTGTTTGTGAGGACCGGTCTCGGAATTGACTATCTCTTGTTTTAGAAGTGCACCATAAACATTGGTCCTCACTTACCAGGTGTATTTACTCAGATCTTACTTTGATAGCACTACAAGAATGTGTGTGTGTGTGTGTGTGTGTGTGTGTGTGTGTGTGTGTGTGTGTGTGTGTGTGTGTGTGTGTGTGTGTGTGTGTGTGTGTGTGTGTGTGTGTGTGTGTGTGTGTGTGTGTGTGTTTTGCTATACTTGTGAGGACCGGTCTTTGAATTGACTATCTTTTGGTTTAGACATGGGTCCTCATTTACCAGGTGTATTTATTCAGACCTCATTTTGATACCTGTGTGTGTGTGTGTGTGTGTGTGTATGTGTGTGTGTGTGTGTGTGTGTGTGTGTGTGTGTGTGTGTGTGTGTGTGTGTGTGTGTCTGTCTGTCTGAACATATATGTGCCAAGTTTATAAGAATATTGATTTACAGGAAAGGTGGCTGGTGTCAGTTGCTAGGGAGAAGTAGAATTAGGTTATGGGAGATGGAGAGACAAAGGGAGGGAGGGAGGGAGCGAGCGAGAGAGAGGAGGAGAGAAGGAAAGGGCAAAACGAGAGCGAGACAGAGAGAGAAAGAGAGGGAGGGAGCGTGTGTTACGGTCAGCTCAACTAGGTTGCATAACGTCCTCACTCAAAATGCCAAGGCTCTAAGCGAGTGAATTATCCCCATTGTGATTCTTTCCGTTTTTCAACACATCAGACTCTGTTTGGGCCGGAGGGACCTTGCGATCATGTTTTGCCGCGTTTGAGAAACACAACATGCCTTGATGAACCTTGAGGGCCCCGAAAAACTGCTATTTCACACACACCTCGAGGAGACGACACACACACACACACACACACACACACACACACACACACACACACACCTTTTTATTTTTTTCCACCTGCCTGAGATTTTGATCTCGCCTGGCTGATTTTCCACAAAGGGGGGGGATTGATTTTCTGTCATCGGCAATGACTCCTGATGATATTGCACCGAGGCGGACCGACCCCGCTCCAAAAACTCACCGATCCCCACCCGTCAGATCTCAAGCACACATGAAGATTATAGCACCTCGTCTCGAAGGCGAGGGGGCGCCCAGAGCTGCTGCAGTTCTTTTGTGATTTGTGTCGTGTGTTTGCACCCAGCTCCACCTAGTGGCCCGCCGCAGTACAGCACCCTCTTTGGCAACAGGCTCTCATCCAGCTCCACTCCTGCGAGGTAAAAAAAAAAAACCAGACAAACAAAAAAAAAACAGATAAATAAAACAAATCAATAAAATTCTGTTCAACGTTACATTTATTTTTGTCACTTTAAAATCCGTGTCGTGTTTTCACCTTTCCGTTTCCGCGCCCCCTCCTCGCCCTCGTCTCCTCCCCTCTCCTAACCTGCAGCTCCCCGGGCGTCGACGCGGCCTCCGGCTCTCAGACATTTGCCAGTAGGTGGAATCCATCTTCAAAAGCTGTTTTCCAACCGTCTCCTCAGCCCAACCTGCCCTGTTCGCGGCTCCTGTCGGAGATCAAACTAACCTGTCTCGGAGCGACGGGCTGTGTTTTTTTTTGTTTTTTTTTTCGCTTTGAATGGCGTGGAACATATCCTGTTAACCCTGTACACTGTGAACGATTCCACTACCATCCCCCCCCCCCCCGTGTGTTTCAGATTTCCCCAACCCATTCAGTTCGAGCTCCAGCTCCTCCCAGCCGCCTGATGCCCTCTCCCCTAGTAACCCCTTCAGCGGCTCCTCGGGAGGTGAGGCCCTCGCTCGGGGGGTGTTTTGTACCTAAATATCAGTGGCGTGACAACGTGCCCCCAATTGTATACCACAGTGTTGGCAATGATTGTCATTGTATACATCACGACGCACCGGATCTTTTATTTTTTCAAGCCTACGTATCGAAAAAGGTAGCCGCACCTCATGAAATGCGTATTTCTCGAAGGTTTAAACGTTCAATATTTAAAGTGGTAATCCGTGAGATTATTTGTTGCTTTTTTTTTTTTTTTTTTTGCATGCCGCTATTTAAGGGACATCCCTCTATGGGTGTTTCCCAGTCTTGGTAGCGCCTTTCTCCCTCCATGAATGCAATGATGGGAGCCACACGCTAGGAGGGAAAGGCAGTGGCGGTGAATCTGAAAAACCCAGCGTCAGCCCGTGTCAGCAAAGTGTCGATACGCATGAACAGTCACGCAAGAAAAACAGCAACCCCACCACCTCGAATGGCTGAGGGGGGGGTAAAAACTTCACAAATCAATCAATCAGAAGAAGACAAACTTTGGAGTAGGGAATGTGACAGTCAAAGCCAAAATGTTGCACTATCAGTCGTAACGCTCGCTTTACACCCCAATCCGTAATCGCACTGGACAGTCAGACAATCCCGCTCGTGGAAAGTTCCGCCTCGCATCCCGCCACGGCTTCCCTCCGCCATAGAAATGGATTGGATGTTGTTGGATTCAGTGTGAATCTGATTTACTCCTGGGATTAATTGTGTAATCCACCCCACACACACAATCTTATGGACTGCCACTTTAATAATAGCTGCCAAATAAATCGCATCAAATTGAACATTTCAAGACTATTTTGTATCACAGTCGAAAGATCAGATCTAATACTGATTGAAACCAGTGTAGCGAGAAAGAGCGCATACTGCCCAATCAGACCAGAACAAAGTTTCCGTCTATATATAAAACAATTATGGCCGTCCATTATTGCTACAACGGTCTCAGACCACTTTGTTCACGTAAACCTTTCAGAAGCTTCGGGTGTTTTTCGTGCGCGGGTCCTTCCTTCGTTGACCTCCGTGCAGAAAGTCATATATGCAGAGGGCTTTGGATTTGCACAGGAAAAACACATTTTGAGTATGTACGTAAGTTGCTGTTTGCGCAAGGATTTGTAAATCGTTCCATCGAACACGTCACCTGTTCTCGCATCGCAGGAACGTGGATTCATTTGTTTTTCGGTTGTGCGCTGTGTGTGTGTGTGTGTGTGTGTGTGTGTGTGTGTGTGTGTCTGTGTGTGTGTGTGTGCCCCCCCCACCCCGCAGGCGACCCCGGCTCATTCGTCACCTCGCCCGCCGCAGTGTTCCCGCCGCCCGCCACCTTCTCTGCCCCGGCTACCCAGAATGCATTCCCCCACGAGCCGACGAACAGTCAGGAAGCCAACGGTACGAGCTGGGCGACGCTCTCTGTGACCGCAGTTCAGTCCGGTTCGACTTTCTCGCCGGACGATAGAAATGAACGATTTCAATTCGACGGATGGGTACAGATGGAAAACACGGAATGGAACGGGTCAGAATACGATGTAGAATACAGTGCAGTACAGCAATACAATACATATCCCGAACGCACAACGAACTCATTGTTATTACCGTGCGATATTTTTCGCCCTAAAATATCCATAGTTTGTGCAATTTCACAGCGAGAAAAAAGTGAATCACTTATTAGCAAAAAGGTCAAATCTTTTGTTAATTAAAGCCCCGCTCACTCCCCTTGAAAGGGGACCTATTATGCTCCTTTTCAAGTTAATATAGGTCTCTGAGGTCCGCAAACACGTCTTTGAAGTTTGTTTTTTTTTGCTGAAAATACCAGTCAGGTGATGCATTCCAGTCATTCTAACATGCCTCAAAACCCCTCCCGCTCCTGGCACGCTGTTTCAGTGGGTGGTGCCTCCCTACTGGGGCCCCTAGATCTGCGAGCCAACGGATGTTGATGGGTAGTAGGGTTCCGTTGTATGAAGTACGTAAACTTTCAACGATTTCACCGTATCAGTCTGTTTCTGAACATATTTTAAGGCGAGAAATAAGCATAAATAAGCTGAATATTCACTCATATTAGATCTACGAGGCCACATTTGAAAGTTAGTTGCGACTTTCGCTGGGAAAGGGCACTGCTGCACTGCCGGTTGCCACTGATTTCTTGGCCGTGCTTCAAGCTTGTGGGGGACACCGCGCCGGGCTTTTTTATTTTTTTATTTTAATTTTTATAGATCTAGAATAAAAACACTGTTTTTATTGGTTTTGCATGGAGAAAAAGTGACAAAACACGCTAACGCTAGGGACTCCCCACTTGACGTAGTTGTGGGAAGCTTGTGGGGGACACCGCGCCGGGCTTTTTTATTTTTTTATTTTTATTTTTATAGATCTAGAATAAAAACACTGTTTTTATTGGTTTTGCCTGGAGAAAAAGTGACAAAACACGCTAACGCTAGGGACTCCCCACTTGACGTAGTTGTGGGAGGCACATCTGAACGGCTTGTTGAATCACACGCTTTCTGAAATAGGGAGCCCGCAAAAAAACTGCCTGAGTTGTCATATTTCACAGTGTGTGTGTTAGTGGGCCCGTCGGTGAGCCCGAATGTATGTGCAAAAGCACGGAAAAAGTGAGTTTTGCGTAATGGCTCCCCTTTAAATGCACCCTGCTGTCGCTCGTGAGGAAGAAAGCCCACGCACGCATGTTCCAGAATGTACCCCATCGTAAATTCAGCACGAGCCACAAGTTCCCCGGCAGCTACCATGGCTCCCGTGTATGTGTGTGTGTGTGTGTGTGTGTGTGTGCGTGCGTGTGTGGTGACTGCAGATAGGATTCCACGGAGGCTCTGCTAATGATTCTCCCACTGAGCAACAGCTCGCACCATATAACACCCAGCACCGCCCAGGAATGCCAATTTGTAGACCCCAACGCAGCGGGATTCAAACTGTTTGGGGCGCCCCCCCCCCCCCCAGTGGGCGGAGGAGGAACTGCAAGTTCTTGGGGGGTGGGGGGCTTTGAATACCACTGCCGTCACGCATGGTTTACACATTGTTTGTTTGTTTTCCTGCAGGGTTTTTCTTTTCTAAGTCTCTTTACCTGCAGGTCTCTCAGAGAGTGTGTGTGTATGTGTGTGCGTGTGTGTGTGTGTGCGTGTGTTCTTTGCAGGTTTTGCCTCCTTCGCGAGTTCCGAATGTCAGCCCAAAGTCCCCCGTCCGATGTCCGTGAACCCTTTCACTGTGAGTGGCCTCACGTCGCCCGGCAAACAGGCTTATTGTCGTCATCCTGATCACTGTTCAAGGCTTATTAGATGATCATAATATAATATATATCATATTCATGTCATAGTCATTCATGTCATTAATGTAAATATTATATATAACATTTAATGTCAGCTTTATTGTACATCACCATTCTATTCTATTGTACTGTCACTGTTTATTTCAGATGTTTTTCAGTATATGTGTATTTTTATTTTTGGACATTAACTTTTAGATGTTTTTCCATCTTTTATTTTTTTCGTTGTTTTTCTGGGGGGTTTTTTCATGTATTTTTTCCACGTTTTTCTTTTATATATTTTATTGTATTGTTTTACTATTATTTTGCCTACTATCTATCTATCTATCTATCTATCTATCTATCTATCTATCTATCTATCGAGTGGCCCCAGAGTCCACTTCAGCCGGTTGTTTCGGAAGCCAATGAAAACAAAGTTAAAATAATAGATACAGTGATTGCTTTTTCTTCTCGCCCTCCTTTTCACAGCAAGTGTAGTAACTTTCTCCCTTTTTACCCCTCCCTCTCTCTCTCCCTCTCTCCCTCCCTCCCTCCCTCTCTCCCTCCTAGGGGAATGTTTACCCCAGCAGCAGAGGGACATCGCGGAATCCTTTCATCTGATACTGGAGGGCCCCCACCACCTCCACCCCCATGCATCCAGGGAGGGGTGGAAGTGGGGGGTGAGGGGTGCGGGGTGTGAGGGGGGGTTGAGGGGTGAACTTGAGGAGCCGTTGCCATTTCAATGCCCCAAAAGTATTTCACCGCCCCCCCCCTCCCCTTCCCCTCCTCCTCCTCCCCCGTCTGTGTTTACGTGTTAGCGAGCGTGTGTGAACAAGTGGATCTTTATTTGTGTGTGTGTGTGTGTCTGTGTGTGTCTGTGTGTGTCTGTGTGTGTGTGTTTGAAAATGCATTT
This sequence comes from Zeus faber, assembly GCF_960531495.2. Taxonomy (NCBI): domain Eukaryota; kingdom Metazoa; phylum Chordata; class Actinopteri; order Zeiformes; family Zeidae; genus Zeus; species Zeus faber. The sequence continues at coordinate 8,008,867 of NC_137209.1, read as the reverse complement.
CAAATGCGACGTGGCGTATTGAAGGTGTGTCCCCCGCCACCCCCCAGGACTCTCCCCCGCAGGAGTCGCATCACAGCCGAAAAGGACACCACCGTGACCTCGACCTGCCCAAACGCCTGCGCGCGCATACACACACACACACACACACACACACACACCCACACACACCCACATACAGTATACATGTGCAGACACACACACACACACACACACAGAGACATACAATATACATGTGCAGACACCACCCACACACACACACACACACACACACACACACACACACACATATACCATATAAATATGCAGACACCAAACACACACACACACACACACACACACACACATACAGTATACATGTACAGACACCACACACACACACACACACACATGCTGCTGCTACCGCTGCTACCTGCTTCCATCTCCTGCTTCAGCGACCAGCGCAAACCTGTAACCACGTCAGCGGCCACATCCTTCGCTTTGCCTTTTGGTCCGTCTCTCATTTTCTCATGTCTCTCAAGTGTCTAAAAAAAAAAAAAAAAAAAGTGTCCAAACCCTTCAAAAGGACCCAATGCTGCGGTTTCATTTGAGTTTTAGCCACATTAAAAAAAAAAAAAGTATATCGTCTCTATCAGAATCAGAATCCGGGTCAGTTTGATTCCACCGGGTAGATTTACATAGACCAGGAATTTGTTCTGGTGAGGTTTGGTGCGTTTCACCGCAGACCATTAGGATTAAAAAGATAAATAAACAATCGGAAAAGTTGGCCCTCCTGCCTTTTGAAATGGAATTAACAAATACAAGATATGGCTAAATTGATTAACTTTGACAAAACTTTGTGTTACCCCCCTGACTGTAATTGTCTGAAAGTGGACAATCAGGTTCCTCACCGTTTTGTTCAAAAGGCCCGAAAATATAGACGGTATCAGAAAAAAATAAAAATAAAAATATGAGATATCATCATGCAACATCGATCTGCTGACTTATAACCGGGGGCCAAAACTCAAATGTTTGAGGCCCCTCGGAGCGGCGGCGCGTTGGAGAGCCGCTCGCCCGTCCGGGTGTGCGGCCGAAGCCGCCTTAGCAGCCTCCAGGGGCAGGGGAGGGGAGGGCTTTGTCCTCCGCGGTGTGAATGTGGAACACGTCTCTATCTGTATCTGTGTCAGGTCTCTTTTGGAGGGGAGCATCAATTATTACCACTCACTCTCAGGCTGCATGCGCTTCGAGGGCTAAAAAGGAGATGCGACCGAATGTAAAAAGCAGTTTCAAAGTAACTCCACGTGTCCCCCGCCGCTCCGCGTGACGGACCCAGCGGTCCCTTGTTGATTCAGTTGTTTTCTTTTGCAAAAAAAAAACAAAAAAAAAACGAGAAAAAGAAAAAAAAAAACAAACAAGAAACGGGAACGATGTAAGAAAGCCTTTGTGAAGGAACCCATGTTCATAAAAACAAAACCAAAAACCCAAAAACCTGTTTTTGCCTCTTTATTAGCTCAGTCTGGAGTGTTTGTTCTTGGGGTTTGTTGCGAGAGCGGGGAAGCAACGCGGGTGTATCCGTCGTCCGTCCTTTGCGCCATTGGGAAACGTGTCGAGGCAACGATAATCCCTCGATACACGCCGCACAATGAAATATACGGGATCCAATCGCCAAATATTTGCCTAGGTGTAAAAGCAAAGGTGGAAAGCACTTGTTGTGCACACCGGCGCCGAGCAAATAACATCGGCCATCGGGAGGAGTGTTGCTGTCAGTGGGTGCCGTTGTAGTCGTGGCCGGCAGGGGGCGCGTCGCTCCCCGTCTCACCTTGTGCAGAAGGTTACTACGATAACGTTGCGTAACGGGGGACGTCTCGCTTGACGTTACCGGGGGGGGGTCGATCCGCTCGGAACCGATCAGCCCAATGACGTCGCTGGCTTAAATAATCGTTAACAATGCATTAAACAATGATCTAGAGAAGGACGCGCTGCGCGGCGGGGGCTGGAGATCTCTTTATTCATCCGGATGGGGGGGGGGGGGGATAAGATATAAGAAAAAACATCGAAACGTCAAATAAAAAAAATGGAAAACGTGAAATAGACAACCAACCTGAAATGAACGACAACATAGATGCAGCAGAAGAAAAAAATAAAAGAAAGAACAGCCGAGCTCTTTCAGCGACAATCCACGCGCCGTTTATAATTTACATTCCAGCAGCAATATTAATGAAATGTCACCAATGAATGACAAGTGACATTTACAGCAGAAATGTGAATCGACTGTACGCGGGCGACGCGTACGCGCGAGTGTGAATTTCCACGCGTGTGACGGGGGGGGGGGGGGGGGACCCCGGCGTTTGACTCGTTTCCTTGGCGCCAGGAGCGCAGACGCGTCGCGGAGCGCCCGTCCGCGGCGATCGCCCGGCGCCTCCGCCTCCGCCCCAGCGCGCTCCCCGACGCGCAGCGCCTCCGTGGGTGCCGCACGCGCGGTTCTGACTGACGGCGGCGCCCCCGGAGCGGAGGGGGGGGGGGGAAGGGGGAGGAGGAGGAGGAGGAGGAGGAGGAGGAGGAGGGCGGAGAAGAACGCCCCCCCCCCTCTCCCTCCGCTCACTCGCTCGCGCGGCGCGGACTGAATGGGACGGAACTCGCCGCCGCTCCGCGCGCCGTAGTGGAAGCGGACGGGCGCCGCGTGCGGCTCTGGAGCTCGGGCAGCGGCGGGACGCGGGGACGGAGCGACCGGACACACAGACGAAACAAAACAAAACAAAACAAAACAAAACAGAGCAGAGCGAGCGAGCGAGCGAGCAAACAGCCAACCGGCGACGGACCGCAGCGTTTGTCCTCGTGTCGCTTCGTCCAGTTCGGTCTCCCGGTTTAGCCGCGTCGCGTTGACGGGAGGGCAGCGTGGCGGACCCGGGGATGTTTTGTGAAGCGCCCCGCTGAAACTTGGTGAGACAGTGCGTTCTCCGCTCCCGTTTGTTTGCTCCGAAGAAAACGTGTGGGGTTTTTGTTTTTTTTGAGGGGGGGGGGAGAGGGAGGGAGGGAGGGTGGAGGAGGAGGAGGCGGCGGCGGCGGCGGCGGCGTGTCTCGCGATGGAGAACCAGGCGAGCGAGCCGCCGAGCTGCGAGGACGTGCGGAGGAGCGGCTACCTCCGCAAGCACAAGTCCATGCACCGGCGCTACTTCGTGCTCCGCGCGGCGTCGGAGCGCGGCCCGGCGCGGCTCGAGTACTACGAGAGCGAGAAGAAGTTCCGCGGCAAAGCGCCCGCGCCCAAGCGGGCCGTGGCGCTCGAGACCTGCTTCAACATCAACAAGCGAGCGGACGCCAAGAACAAGCACATGATCGTGCTGTACACGCGCGGCGAGAGCTTCGCCGTGGCGGCGGAGAGCGAGGCGGAGCAGGACGAGTGGTACCGCGCCATGGTGGAGCTGCAGTGCAAGAGTGAGAGACGCACACAGGCGCACACACGCACACACACACACACACACACACACACACACACACACACACTTGCACGTGTACACTCGCACGTATACACTTACACGCACACTTGCGCGTATACACTTACACGTACACTTGCACGTATACACACTCGCACGTGTACACACACACACACACACACACACACAGTTGCACACACATAAACACACACTTGCACATATATACGCGCACGTATACACACACGCATATATACGCACACTTGCACTTATACACACGCACGCACACACTTTCACGTATACACACTTGCACACACACACACACACACACATATACACAAACTTGACCTTATACACACACATACTTGCACCTATACACACACACTTTCACTTATACACACTTGCCCGTATACACACGTGCGTCCGCACACACTTGCACGTATACACACACACACACACACACACGCCCGCACGCACGCGGGGAACGTGGCACTGCGGAGCGCTTGCACCAAAACAGCGCCTGCCCTGCATATCAGAACATGCCTCATTCCAGCGTCGTACCGCGGAGCTGATTTGCTGATGGTAGAACTTTTTTTTTTTTTTTTCCCCCCCCTGTACGCATTCCGAATGAATGAAAATGCACCACGACCTCATTAACATGGACGTGTTTCATCAGTCTTTCGCTGGTCGCAAGTGCGAGCGACTTTATTAAACGCTCGGACCCCGTGCGCACTCACGTCGTCTGGCGCACGGCGCTGGAAGAGGTGGCTCGGGCTCTTCGCTCAAGTTAAAGCGCAAATGTCCCCCTCCCCGCAAGTCAGAGTACCACAAATGACATCTCTACTTAAGTGACAGTATAAGTACTTGAGTAATGAAAAGTACTTTTTTATACCCAGTGCCCTTATCTAACAGAGCCTATAAAGTGCCGGCTTGTAACCTTGCTTCTGCAGATGATTACTCATGCATGTCCTGGTTACAAAAAAAATATATAAATATCATAGTGGTGTTGTCAGTCATTGACTAATATAAACACATATAAACCCTGATTCAACAAAAACAACAAATAGAAAACAAAACTAGCGTTAGAAGTCGAGAAGTCTCCAAAACTGGATATATCTGAGGAATCTACTTGTACTTTGTTACTTTCCACCCTCGCCCGCTAAGTAAACATCTCGTTGCCCCGTCGTCCTTATCCCCCGCCGCCACCCCGAGAGAGCCCTTGTTATCATTTTTGTGTCAGCCCAGATATGTGCTCCCAGATGTCCCCAGAACTGGCGGTTTTTCTCGGAGTACAAAAACAAGGTTGTTGGGTTTATCATTTTTTATTATTTTTTTTTCCCCCCTAAATTTTTTAACTTTAACCGCCTACTTGTTCTGCTTCATAGGTCAAGCCCAGCGTTTCAAGTTTTTGTCCAAGTCAACCCCGGGCATTTGCTCAAACACACACCCCTGCATTCTGTTTACTCTGCTGGTCTCTCTCTCTCTCTCTCTCTCTCTCTCTCTCTCTCTCTGTCTGCTGACATGGCACTATGCGTCCAGGCATTGATCCCAAAGAACAGAGACAGTTTGCAACTGTCACAGGAGCTGGTGCGCTCAATCATGACTCATCAAAATCAAGCACTTTTTTTTTTTTTTTGGTGGGTAATATGGCTAAATTTAAATCAAAAATCGCGAAGAAATCTGGACTATACCGGCCTCAGTAATTCTAGCAATGCGTAAATTCTATTCCTAAATCCCTTCTGCACCGCTTCAACTTGAGCGGTTGCAGAGGTGTATTCATGCTCACAGGATACATTACTCCTCCCTTTAACTCTCTCGGGCCAAATCATTTCAGCCCCTTGTTGGTTTATGGTGCTTCAACCCCGAGATCGACCCGACGTGGTTTTTTCGCAAGTAGCGTCTATCAGACGCTGTGCAAACACAGCTGTCGGAGCCAATAGCGGCGGAGGCGAGCAACAGCCGGATCACCTGTTAGCGGCGCCACCTCTCTGCCGGGGCCCTGCGCACACACACACACACAGAGAGAGAGAGAGAGAGAGAGAGAGAGAGAGAGAGAGAGAGAGAGAGAGAGAGAGAGAGAGAGAGAGAGAGAGAGAGAGAGAGAGAGAGAGAGAGAGAGAGAGAGAGAGAGAGAGAGAGAGAGAGAGAGAGAGAGAGAGAGACATAACGCAATCTCTGAGCGCGTTAAGATATGGGTCCAAGGTGCTGTAAGCGTGACCGGGCGCCGTGTTGCATAAAGCAGCTGATAACCCCCCCCCGCCGAGGAGCAATAAAATAAGGCACCACGAGTGGCCGCGATCAGATCGGCCGGCTCCCTTCCCTGACGCCCCTCCTTGATGCCCGGGCGTTTCCGAGAGCAGGCGCACACCGGCGAGATGGGTGGGCGGCGCGTCGTTGGCGGCGGCGTGGGCGGTTGTCCCGCGAAGCCGCCCGCCCGGCGCGCAGGTGCGCCGAGCGGTCCCTTCCAGATGTTTGTTTCGGTCGCTGCGTCCACCCGCCTGCGTCCAGTCGGAGGAGAAAGGGGCGGGCGGCTCCCTGCAAACACTCTTCGTAAATATTGTTTTTTTTGTTGACACACACACTGTCAACGCATACTACGTCTCAGAATAACAGATGCATAAAAACGGCCATTTCTGACCGTATACTTTTACCCTTTTTCTCTTTCTTTTTTTGAAATCCAGCAGCTATTGTCCGGTTTTGTGTCTTTTTCATGCAACGTCCACTCAGCCCTATTCCATGTCTCGACATTAGCTCTCGGGCGCTCTACCTCGCGCAGAACACACGGAGCCATCCTCAAAAGACGAAATGAAACCGGCAAAGGCCCCCGCCAGACGGGAGCAGGCGGCGGCGGCGGAGAGGGGCGGCGGGGGGGGGGCCCCCCGCCCGTCCGACGGCGAAAGCCGCCTCGCTCGCGGCGCCGTGACATCCGTCTTCACAAATGACAGGAGGCGGGAGACGTCCGGGTTCGCGGCCCGCCCCGGCTCCCTCGCTCACGCTGCATATAATGTATTTAATGTGTAGTTATGTGGGAGGGGAGTTGGCACGGGGTAAAAACCTCCCAGAATTCCGCCGTGTAGGATCAGCGCGCTCAAGTCTGTGCCAGTCGTCAGCGCGTAGTACAGCTTATACATACATACAGCCTCCACGAGTGTGGGGGCTCCATTGCTTCCATTTACTTTTCTTGTTTACACATTGTAGTGAACAGGCCTCGAGGGACAACATACGATAATAACGATGTTAACCGCCTCCGTAATCGGAGCGTCAAATTGATCTCCCCTCGTTTCATACAATACTAATAACACCGACGGATACGCCGGAGACTCGGATGCAAATAAAAGGAGGAAAAAACGTCTTTCAAATTCCGGGATTATTAAATGGCGGAAACGTCGAGACGAAACAAATCCGCACCGGACTTTTTTTTTTCCCTCTCTGCCGCAGAGCCGAAGGGCATTTACGCGGTGAACTTAAATTCTGCGGGGTGACATGAAGCGCCGGCGCTCGTACTGTCGGGGGGTGCGGGGGGAGAATTCTCAGCCTGTAGGGGGTCGTCTCGATGCGAGAGGTGCCGCATAGCAGCACATACTTTCCTGCAGACCGCTCCCTCAACTTGATACCTATGCGGCTCCTCGCGGTGTCTGTTTTTAAAGCGCTTTCGTTTGCGATGGGAGGGCAGGAGTTCTTCAGAGCAGGCCACAGCATGAAAACGGAGTCAGGCTTTTTTGGGGGCAAAAGTTTTGGAATAATTGGTTCTGCTTTACGGTTGACGCTATAAGAGGTTTCTGACTGTGGCTGGTGGTGGAACTGGTAGGATTAGTGCATGTTGAGACACATGCTGCGAGCGGGTTTGTATAAACCGTCTTGAAAGGTTTAAATACGCTTTTTGTATTTAATGATACGTTTCTATTCCAGACACATTTGAAAAGCCCGGGGAAATGACTTGTAATAATTTATCTTATTTTTATGCGCTTGTTCGAAATCATCTCTTTGGAAAAGATGGAAGGTCACATGTGCAGTATATTGTGCTTGAGCGTCGAGACAGTGGGGAAAGTGTGGTTTTGCTCATTGAAAATTAAGGAGAAGTGCGTAGATTTTGTTTTATTTTTCACATAATCACACATGAGCTCACATAAACCCACACACGCACACACACACACACGCATGCACAGTACAGTCCCAAAACGAATGCATTCGCGCACAATGAAAACATGACGTAGTAGTGTGTAGTTCAGCTTTTCAGCGAAAAAATCCCAGTGTCTGCACGGCACTCGGGGTTTGGGAAACCTCACGTAAAGCGGCACAGGAACTGTCCAATATCACGAAGGCTCCCCTCCAAGCCGGCGGTAATTACACAAACACTGGCCAGCTGCCGCGGAGAGCGATATTAGGATCAGAGTTATTTATTCAGCTGAGTCTAGTTAGGCCCTTTTGGGCAGCGGGTACAGTACGGAGCTTCAGGGCAGCTATTTGCTCAACTATTAGCAGCCAGTCGAGGGTGTAAAAGCTTAACCTTGACGAGCGGGGTGGAGGCACGTCGCGTCCGTCGCCGTGCGGCCGGAGCAGGAACAGTCTCGTGCCCCGAGCGGTAGCTGTCGCCTCAGGAACTGTTGACCCTCATAGAACAATGTGCCTGTGTCAAACTTTAGAGCCAGCAGCAAGATGCAGCCTACAACAACAGAACTCTGCCGACTCAGGTCTGTGCATTTGTGTGTGTGTGTGTGTGTGTGTCTGTGTGTGTCTGTGTGTCTGTGTGTGTGTGTGTGTCGCTCACGGGCACACGGCGAGTGTGTGAGTGTGACGAGCTCACGTCTGCATTCGCAAGATAAAATCGCTTTTTCATGGCCCGCGAGCCAGGTATATATATATTTAGGCAATGTACGTTAAGGGTGTGCGGGAGGACGTCAAATCTCCACCCCCCGCTGTGTCAGACAGCTCCGCGGTATTTTTATCCGACGGTGTCCTTCGGGCCGGTCGTTTCTGCCCGGCGCAAGCTCTTGATCCCGCCGGTGGCTCGGCGAGAAGGGGGCGGCGATTAAATGGTAAACCCCGCTAAAGCGCCCGCTCATCTCCCTAATTAGCCGGTAATTACTGTCTCGGGGTCAGCCGGTAGCGGGGGCGATCGGGCGGTGATGGCAAAGCAAGCGGGAGCCGGTAAACCCCAGGATTGTTTCGCGGTGAGAGTGTTCATTCGTCGGATATCTTTTTTTTTTTTTTTGTGCGCCGATGAACGACTGAAGCAGAGGGTAACCGTTGTGCGTGTTTGATTCAGCGACGTCCCCCAAAAAAGAAGCTCAAGCGAGGCACTAGGCCTCGTTCTCTTCCCTTTAAAGAGGCTTCTTCTGACTCAGCCTCGCCCGCTGACCTCAAATAGGGGTAACAATGATGCGCCTGTACCCGCGACCTCATTTTGTGCCCCGCTGAGAAAATCCACTCCACTTTTTTTCTCCCTCCCCTCTCTCTCTCTCTCTCCCGAACCGCGTTGGCCCAATTTAACAGCTTGGTATCACTCTCAACAACATCTGGGGTGATTAAGCTGCAGACGGTAATATTGAGGAAAACAGAAATGGACCATCAAGGAGCTTTGTGAGAAGCGCAAACCATCAAAAAAAATACGAGAAAGTGTGATGGAACTTCAGACACGTCCCCCCCAAGTCTTTTGGCGCTCCGAAAACGGAGATCTCCTCGGACAACTTTGTGCCGGCGACGGCCCGGACGGACCGGCCACTACACGTCGAGTTCCTCTCAGCGACAATTGAGTTACTCCGTTCCGTTCCAGCCTGACGTTTTTTAGCACCTAATTCCGGGCTGACGAGCCCTGAGCCACATTAGGCCCGGCTCCACCTCCAGCCGCAGGGTCATTTCCGCGGCATAAATAGCTTGAGCATGTTAACACCCTGTAATTTCATTTAACACGACGGGCCGCTTCCAGACAGCCAGTCCCACGCCTGTTGCAGGGGGCCGCGGCCCCCCTTGGCACCGGAGTCGAGCGTAAAAAACCCTCACTCCACGCCGTTCCCCAGCCTCGTCGAGAGAACTCTGAACGTGGGTGTCTTGCGCAACGTTGCGCAGACCGCCGCCCAGGAAGCCTGTTGCTGCGGAGCTGGTTTTGGATAGGCAGGAAAAAAGCCAAGGGGGAACTCTATCCAGTCAATTAGGGCCCATATGTTGAGCACACCAGAGCTACGGAGCCTTTAATGCATAGTAACCTTTTATAGCCTGCCATATTGATCACTATTTGTCTATGCCTGCCCATTAACCACGAGCCCGCCTCCTGTTGTAACAGAGGTTGGCAGGTTCATGGCAATCGAGTTGGAATTTATCAGCCTCACTGAGAGAGCTGGCGTTAGAAAACAGTCAAGAGGGGCTCGCTCGCTTTTCAGCCGCGGGGAAAGCGGAGAGTATATAAAGATTCTGTTATCCACCACATTTTATTTATTTTTCATTAACAAAACGGCGCTGTTTGCAGTAAACACTATAGATCACCCCCCCCCCCCCCCAATACAAGTTGTCACGGCCTCGGACTGCATTAAGTGCTTTATTTAAAGGAGCAATAGCCAACTTTTTAACTTTTACTTATCATTATGAAGTTAATGTTGATTGCGCGGCGTGATGACTCGAGAATAATGAAACCATCAGCGTTTAATTCTGTTCCCTATAAGCCTCTAATATCACTGCAATGCAATGCACTCCGACTGCCACCGGGTACGAAGTCCCGGGAAAATGATGGATTTACGGCGTCACAGGAAGTGTGTCATCCAACCATTAGCGGAAATGGCGGCCGGCGGTGCAATCGACTCCACGTTTGATCATAAACCCTCAAATATAAAAACAACTCATTTCAATCGGTTGTGAAATGTAAACAGTATGGTGCTTCTTACCCAGAAAAACCGCAGCTTCCCCGTTTACTTGTATTTGTTTACAGGTCTTGCCCGTTCCAATATGGCGGCGACGTTGACGTATCGCAGCTACGTCTTCTCCCCTATTTCCAAAGTGGTGGTGATCATTTACGACGTGCGCCGTTGTCATTGCGGCAGCGGCGCCAAAGTTGTCTGTTGCCCCTTTAAAGGCAATACGGTTTGATTTTAAAGTGTCATGTTTCGCCGGGGACCATTTTACCCTATTGGCATTAGCTAAAGGAGATTTGATTCGCGGAAGGGAGCTCCCGGGTCCGCAGTAAGCGCATCCCAGAATGCAGTAAAATGTCGCCGGGGGACGACCAGTTCCAACCGAACGTAATGCAGCAGTTTTCTGTCGGGGTCAGAGAGTGAGCTCAGCCGACGAACCTCCAAGATGGCTGCCACCTGGACGTGAGCCCGCTGGGTGAATCGCTTTGTTTTTCATGTTGCCCATTTTTTATGTTCCTTGTTGAGGGACAAGAAAACCTGGTCGTGTGTGTGTGTGTGTGTGCGTGTGTGTGTGTGTGTGTGTGTGTGTGTGTGTGTGTGTGTGTGTGTGTGTGTGTGTGTGTGTGTGTGTGTGTGTGTGTGTGTGTGTGTGTGTGTGTGTGTGTGTGTGTGTCTTAACGTTTGCACTTTTTGGTTAACAAGGAACACATGTGGAGAAGCACATTAAACGCAGGCAGATGTTGATGTTGTGGAAACGTGGTATCTCTCGCTGTGGAGCCAAATAGGGGAGGATTAGTGATATAGGCTCTGATAGTGAGTGAAGGACGGGAAGGGAAGACAAAGAATGGTAAACTTGGCAGTTTCACCAACTGCTTTCACGCTAGGAGGCTTAGGGACACGCACACACACACACACACACACACACACACACACACACACACTCACATACAGACCCACATGACGCACAGAAGGACAGCTGTGGCGTATCTATTCACGCTGGTGACCTGGTATGGCGGCGGGGGCGGGGTGGCGGTATAGGGGTAGGATGGAGCTGAGATAGCCGCGCATAATGGGGTTTTAAGCCACAGAAGATCAGTCCATTCTCTGCAGCGCGGCGTATCGTAGGGTGGTGCGGCATTCTGGGGCAATGAGGTCACAGACTTGAAACAGAACCTCGGCGAGAGCCAGAGGAGCTCGGCTTGATTTAAAGGTTGCGTTGGATGAGTGGGAGGCGGCCATTTATGCGTGTTTGAACGCTGCAAATTGGAATTAAAGTTCTTCAAAAGGAGTAACTCCTAAACCGCGAGCTCTGAAGGGGTAGTGTGCAAGAGATCGTGTGATTATGCTATTTGAAGTGTTTTATTTTAAAAAACCTCGGAGCAGCGATCCATAGAATGGTCTCTGTGAAGTGGATTCCAACACAAGTCCCTGAATTCCATGTGAAGCTGCGATGTTGCTTTTCCAACGTCCAGGTTGACCCTCGTCTCCACTCTGAAACTCGACTTGTTTTCTCAAAATCCCTTTTTCCACGTCAATTGATTCTTCTAATCAGTTTTTTTTCATCGATTTATACGGGTTTTTCGTGCCCCGATCTTGCATTCTTGCTGGGAAAAGGCGTACCCCGCCACCAACAATGCAAGCTGCACATAGAGGAGCAGGCGCATCACGTATAATGCATAAAACATTGAGTGGTTTCCTAAAAAGTGCCAGCTAAAAAATTTATGGACTATGGGTTTATTTTTTTTTATTTTTTATTTTTTTGAAGAGAAAAGAAAAAGTTTTGGGCAGGGTATTGTCACGTACACACACATATCAGATTGGAGGCGCTTTTCGGTACGTCGGCGAATGAAGAGCTTGTCAATATTAAAGCAGGAAGCTTTCAGCGATAAATCAATCCAGTCATGGCCCATTCCGTTCAACTTTTTATATACACACACACACACACACACACACACACACACACACACACACACACACACACACACACACACACACACACACACACACACAGATTTCTGAGCTGAAGAGTGATGGCAGTATGAAACGCATGGGTATTCGGCATCGCTGCGTTCAAGTCAACAGCCAAACTCCCTTTTGGATTTAATATCTTTAGCCGCGGCGGGAGCGGGGAGAGTTTTGCACTTATTATTCACCGTAAGGGAGTTAGCTCCCACTAACAGCAAATAAAACTCTCATGAATAGACAGCAGTGTGGACGCCGTTACAGTCGGCGTTCCCAAGCCACAGGTGTTGGTTTGTGTTTATGTGTTTATGACTGAGTTGCTGTCAACAACCAGTGACTGAATAAGCCGGTGTGAGTTGTTTTTTCGGTATTTGAAGCCGCTTACAAATTACTGTACCGTGACATTGGCATAAGTAGGCTTGGCCTCTCTGCATTTTTAAAATTTTTATTTTTTACAAGGAGCGTTTATTTCGCCTAAACGTTCCTTAATCGTTTCATTTTTCTAGCGAGGCACTCTATTACCGTGTATTAACAAGCGCATTACCGATAAGTGTACCAAGGTCATTCCGCCGGCCTCGCCCTCATTTGACCAGCTGGCGTTCCCTCAGCGCTTCATTACCTCCAGTTGTGTTGCGCTCTCGCGTACGTCCGGCTCGGCCCTCGTGTAAAACCTCCTGCAGAGGAAGTCGTAAATTTGTCGTTGTTGTTGTTGTGTGCGCGCGCGTTCCTTAAGTAGTGTATTGGCGGCGGTGCCTGACCGTATGCTCACCCCTTGTCGGCATTGCGACAGTGCCTGCAGTGTCGCGAAGGAACTCTGGAAGAAAGCCAAGTGGCCATCTATAATTCACACAGCCCCCAACGTTCAACACGAAACCCTCCGATCTTATGTAACGGGCAAAAAGCTTTCGTGGCGTTCGTTAGGTGGAATGCCGGGACGGTGTCTCTCCCAAGGGTTCCCCTTCTTCTGAGAGTCTCAGGATGAGTGCTTGGAGCTTGAGTGGTCTCAGCATCAACTGTGTGTGTGTGTGTGTGTGTGTGTGTGTGTGTGTGTGTGTGTGTGTGTGTGTGTGTGTGTGTGTGTGTGTGTGTGTGTGTGTGTGTGTGTGTGTGTGTGTGTGTGTGTGTGTGTGTGTGTGTGCATACCTGGGGAAGCTTTAGAGTTCTCGGGATGCCCTCCTCGCGGCGAGTTAATGAGCTCTTCAGCTTGAAGCGACAGACACTTGGGCACTGGGGCGGCTGCAGTGTGACTTTCTCGCTTTTATCACACGCGATTAAGGCTCATTTGGCTGCGTGGACGCCCGGGGGGTGAGGTAGAGTTGGCATCACAGCCGTCGAAGTTACGACATAATCACCTTCAGAGTCGTTTGTTTCCGCAATTCTATGTTTACGTCCAAATTGAAGGGGAGTTTCTAAGCCAAAGTTCGGAAGCAAATTTGGCCCACTTCCATCGGTTGCGTTGAGGGGAATACCTGTCTGTCTTACGTTCTAATATTCAATGCCAAGTATTGGCTCTTCTTCACATGGTGACACATTGTCGCACGATTATAAACCGATATTATCAAACGATCAAAAAAGCTGTTTTGTGTGACGGTTGGTCTGACCGCTTCCACAGTGTTTCAACTGTTCATATGTAAATATATATACAGTATATGTAAATATGAATGTTGCAACGTCCCGGTTTGTTTTCCGCCTCGGTGCCCCACTCTGGTTCTCTCCCGCTCTCGCCGTGCGATCTCAAACCCATCTACTTCTCACGGAAACGGAAATGCAAACAGGACCTTTGCGCACACGGCCGCTCGCACACGCGCGGAGCTGCACGTGAGGTAGTCGTGCGTGGCCCTGAGCGAGCCATAGAAATGGAGCAGCTATTTCCAGTTCTTCTGCTTGATCCTGCGATTTGGGGAAGTGAGCGAGAAGGAAATGCACTCGCTCATGCCCACAGGACCCCCCCCCCCCCCCCCGCCCCTCTTTTGCAACCGCGACATGACGTTTTGGGAAGAGGCTGTATTGGCGGGTTGGAAAATGCAGTCGCCGGCGAAGTTCGCCCGCTGTGTGTGTGCGCGTGAGGCTTCCGTCTGCATATGGAACTGTTTCGGGGGGTTGGGGAGAAACGAAAGGAGCCCGTGCGGACGGACGAGCGCGGCTCATCCGTCTCCACTGTAGAGAGGAATACCACGAAAATCCAGACATGCACGGAAACAAAAAGTACCGGGCGTGTTCTGTGAATGTCTAAGCCCTCTGCGGAGGCCACTCAGTAACTTTTCAGAAACACTGTAATGTGCCCAACGAGGGTGAATAATTAAACAGGTGTCCGAGCTCTGTGTGCGTTACAAAGGACACTATTGTTCCTATGGAAACTGCGGAGCCTGGCCGTACAGTATGGGGCGGCCTTGTCACGGGGGTTGAGTGATTTGTTGTGAATTGACGGATTTCATGCTCAGGCTCATGCAACTTGGCAGAATCTGTGTGGAAACCCGAAAGGAACGCGAGGCTACGTGGGAGAGAAGAGGGTTCCCAGGAAAAAGTGGAGATTTTGAAGAGCAGCCCCTTGAAGCGTCTCAACTCAAACCCGAGACTTGCATACTTGTGTTCTCGTTGGTGTCGCTGAGCAAAAAACCTTGTTTCTCCCAAAGGCAACTGTTAAAGAAGGGGGAAGAAATGTTTAGACTTTAGACAAGAGAAGGCTCTTTTTTTGCCCTGAGGCCAATGAACTGTCGATATTGGCACTAAGAGGATTCACGCAAAATAAAATGTATGAGTTAAATTGTGATTCGTTTCTAAAATGAGAGACAAATAACTGTGCTGCTTTTAAATACTTTTTGAGACGTTAATAGATTTGACGTCTTTGAAGAAAAAAAAAAATTATATGTGTAATTATTACGAAACAAGCATTCAAGGGCTTGGGATTTTGTGTTGGATCTTTCAACTGCTTATCTTCTTTCATAGTTTGCTCTGAGTCAGTGTTAAACAGGTACATTTTCCATGCAGGTGCGTGCACGGTGTGAGCACAGATCTGATCCGGAAATCTGCAAAAGGCGGAAAAAAAAAAAAGAAAAAGAAAAAAGCCCAATATCAGCAGATCTTACATAACCCTGGCCCCTCTGCACCCGTTGAACTAGTAAATAGTGGTTTTTCTCACCTGGTGTTCCCTCCCCTCGCAGATGCATGAAGGTCGTGTCAGCCCCATTTATTTGAACTGTGGTTTAACCCCCCATGTTCCTGCGAGAAAGAAGAAAAATGTAAAAACAAAAATAGCCTCTGTACACTGTTTAATAATTCCACCTTATTTTGCTTCCCACATACCTGCCTCCCCTTCCCTTTCTTTCAACCCTTCATTCTCCACTCTCCAGGCAAGACGCCCGCCGACAGCGGAGCAGCGGGGGACTACGGGGTGCCGAACCCAGGGCCGGCCTTCAAGGAGGTGTGGCAGGTGAAGGTGTGGCCCAAGGGCCTCGGCCAGGCCAAGAACCTTGTGGGCATCTACCGCCTCTGTTTGACGGATAAGACGGTCAACTTCGTAAAGCTCAACTCAGACGCCGCCGCAGTCGTGCTGCAGCTTATGAACGTGAGGCGCTGCGGCCACTCGGAGAATTTCTTCTTCGTGGAGGTGGGACGATCCGCTGTGACCGGCCCAGGCGAGTTCTGGATGCAGGTATGGTGGTGGTCTGATGCAGACTCATTTTTGTTATTATTTTATTTTGATAGAAAATGTTTTGCCATCAATTTCATTATGCAGAATTGTATTTGATTATTTTTTAAATATATCAATGGCGATTTTTTTTGATTTACATCCGAAATTGACCAGAAGTTTCAGTTTACAGTCTGGTTCTTGTCACAGGTGGACGACTCGGTGGTGGCTCAGAACATGCACGAGACGCTGCTGGAGGCCATGAAGGCTCTGAGCGAGGAGTTCCGGCAGCGCAGCAAGTCCCAGTCCAGCTCCGGACCGGGAGGCGGAGCCACCGCCTCGAACCCTATCAGTGTTCCATCCCGACGCCACCATCCCAACCCGCCTCCGAGCCAGGTGGGGTTTGCCCGCCGGCCTCGCACCGAGCCGCCCGGTGGGGCAAATGGCGGAGGAGGGGGCAACAGTGCCGGCGCTTCGCCCACCCCTCGGCACAGTCTCCCGAGGTCTCGCACTGCCAGCGATGGGGGGAAGGGAGATGAGAGCGTGGGGGGAGCCGTGTCCCTCCCCGGGCCGGGCTCCAGCCCCTCTGCTAACAGCTCCTGCTCAACAACCCCGATCCTCAGGTCCAAGTCTGCCCGCTCCGCCTCCACCCCGGCTGCTAAAACCCCCTTGGGCCTGATGCGTTCCATCTCCACTCCGGCCCCGTCCCCAGCCCCCAGCCTGTCCTCCAGCTCTGGGCATGGCTCAGAGTTTGGAGGAGCGGGGGCTTCTGCGCCCGCCGCCACCATGTCCGGTTCCTACAGCCGCGTCGTCTCCCACCGCACCTCTGTCTCAGGGTCTCCGAGCGACTACGGTTCTTCGGACGAGTACGGCTCAAGCCCCGTTGAGCGCTCGCTCCTCCCATCTCCTGGCCTGACTGGAAGCTCCGTGGGCAGCGTGGGTGGCCACTCTCTCCACGAGGAGGCGGACAGCTACATCCTGATGGGCCAGCGTGGCACTAGAGGCGGCAGCATGGAGGCCAGCACGACGTCCAGTTCCCTGCCGGTGCAGGAAGGAGGCTGTGGCTCCCGGCCGCAGACAAGGAGGGTGCTGCGGCGCTCCTCCAGCAGGGAGTGTGAGGCGGAGCGGAGGCTGCTGAGCAAGCGGGCGTCCCTCCCCCCCATGGCCCTGGAGAGACTGGCACCGCGGTCACGCAGGGGGGAAGAACTGGCCGACGAGGACTCGGCCGACTATGCCATCATGTCACGGAGCACCAGCCGGGAGTCTTTCACTTCCTCCACCTCCTCCTGCACGCATCGGGACTCCGGCGTGGTGAGTGGGTCTTCAGGAGGTGGTGGATATCTGGATGTAGCTGGAGAGTTCAAAGCTGAAGGGGGCGGTGGGGGAGGTGTAGATTTAGGGGTGGATAATGGCTACATGTCCATGCTGCCTGGTGTCACACAGACCTCCTGCTCGCTGGCCGTGTCAGTGCCAGACTCAGAGTCCAAAGTGGCCGATGACTACATGGCCATGACCCCCAACAACAGTGTGTCCCCCCCGCAGCAGATCCACCCGCCTCCGGCATCCGACGGCTACATGATGATGTCACCCAACAGCAGCTGCTCCCCCGACCAGCGGGGTGGTCTCTCAGGAGGGGCCTGGGTGGGCAGCGGGAGCACCGATAGCAGGGCAGGAAGCGACTACATGAACATGTCCCCAATCAGTGCCCGCTCGGCCAACGGGAGCCCCCCGCCCCCCGACCACCCGGGGCAGTCGGACCCTCACGCCCAGCAGCAGGCCCCGAAGATGGTGTACTCCTACTACTCACTGCCCCGCTCCTACAAACACAGCCCATCCACGGGGCTCTTTGAAGAGGGCCCAGGCAGAGGAAGGAGGCCAGCAGCGGCCAGCAGTAGAGGGGTGTGTGCAGGGAGGGCAGTTGGGGGGCACCAGGAGCCACCAGTAGGGGGCAGTTCAGCAGTTGGACGCCAGCTTTCACTCTCCTCCTCCTACTCTTCCAGCTCCGCTAGCAATGAGAGCCTGGGGGGGGACAGCGAAGAGCGAGCAGCCCAGGGGATGAGCACCTCAGCTGGGGGAGCTCATTCTAAAGACGGGGGCGGCTTACAGCAGAGACGGGGCAACAGCGGAGCATCCAAGCAGGGCAGCCATGGTCGAAGCAGACCTGTGAGCCTATTTGTGGATGTGTCTAAAGCAAACACGCTCCCGAGGGTGAGGGAGAACCCCCTCCCTCCAGAACCCAAAAGCCCCGGGGAGTATGTCAGCATCGAGTTCAAGGGGGGGGAGAAAAGCAGTATGGCTGGTGTGGGAGGGGGTCGTGGCCGTGGCCTCAGACACGGCCTCTCTCTGCCGCACAGCTCCAGCGTCCAGCAGCCCAACCACAGGTTGACCTGCCAGGGGGGCTTCCTTCCCCTCTCCCGCAGCCCCTCTGCCCCCATCACCCCCCCGACAGCCTCAGAGTATGTTAACATGGAACTGGGACCCTCTCCGTCCCCCTCCCCGCTCTCTCTGACCCCGCTCGGCTTCCCGTCCTTCAACACCCCTCCAACCCCTCCAACACTGGCCAACACACCCAAGGCCCGCAATGAGGTTACGGGAGTTCCAGCCGGAAAAAGTCCTGAGATGACTGAGCCAGTCCGAAGGAAGAGCAGGGAGAGCGTCCCTTCGGTGAGCGAGTCAGAGTCCCCAACGTCCTGTGGGGACTACACCGAGATGGCATTCAGCCTCAACAACAACGCCGTCCCCAGGTCTTCAATCAATGTCTCTCCCAAAGCCCCCTCGCCAACCAGGACAGATCCACCGGTTTCCGGTCTGCCATTGGGACTGGACTTCCCCCTCAGCAAAGCGGGGTCGAACCCGGACCACGGGGCCAAAGTCATCCGGGCCGACCCGCAGGGACGGAGGCGACACTGCTCAGAGACTTTCTTGGCATCCCCGTCGCTTCCGGCGTCCGCTTCCTCCTCCAGCTCCTCCACCGCCTCCCTCTTCCCGGAGCATGCTCAGGCAGTGGCCCGTCGGCTGGGCTTCGAGGGCGTGCTGTGGGGGAACGGCGCTGCGACTGAACCCACCTCTCAGTTCCTGCTGCCCGGGCAGCAACCTCCACCCGCTGCCCAGGCTCTGTCTGCAGAGCAAGGCCTCAACTACATAGACTTGGACCTGGCAAACAAGGAGAGCCCCCATTCGAGCCTGGACGGGCCCTCTGGCGTACAGGCGGCACCCTCCCGCCTCTTCTCCGTGCTGGGAGGGGGTTCTGGGGTCACAGTGGCAGCGACGGGCGCCGGAGGAAGCTCCAGCCTCAACACGTATGCCAGCATCGACTTCTACAAGTCGGAGGAGCTGCGGACACATCAGAACAGCAGCAAGGAGGGCACAGGTAAACCTGCTCCTCTCTCCTCTCCCTACTTGATTGTTCTTCCCTTCACTCTCTCTCCACATCCCTCTAACGCTCTGTCCTACTTGTTTTCGCTTGCGTCATTCAGAAGGAAAAGAATAGCCTCTGAAGTAATCCAAAGGAGCTTGAGGTTCTTTATTCAGATCAACCTGGGCTGGCATTGGATTACTACGCAGACGGCAATCTGATTTGTATTTCTGTCTGCACTAATCCACTTCAGGAGATAGCATTTGGTTGTCCTTAAAATATATTACGCTAAACTTCTTTGACTGGAGCTCTGTTTTAGCTTTGAATGCGCACTCCTCAATTTCCATCCAACAAGATTTTGTCAGAGATCGTTGAAGTCTAGACAGCTTATCTGAATAAATATAGATGTCTTGGTAATGAACACTGATTGCTTGTTTTCTGTCTTGTAAATTCTGCAAACAAGCACAGACTTGGGCTCTGTTCGTTGCTACAGCGTAGCACATTGACTTTTAAATTTTATCCATGAACTTTCTTATACAGTGCTGTATTTTCTATAGAATCTGCAGATGTGGTTCGGGCAGACATCGCCCAAGGACTCCCTAGGATGGGTTGGCTTATATAATTTCTGTGGATTCATATGATATATGTATAACTAATTGCAGTTTTTTTGTTCTAATGGCAGCTGTTTGTGTAAACGTTTTTTTTGTGTGTATCGAGAGCAGATGATTCGTCGTCGCATTTGCGTATTTCAGGTTGCTTTGGGAAACATTTGCAGCTGCGGCGGACCACTCCAGCTACACGAATGTAAAAAAGCGCACCCTGCTTTTTCCCAGTAGACAAACATTCCCTTGTAGCCCACCGTCTGCGCTAAATTGGGCGGTTAAGAAATAGACGTCTGCAGTTTGAGTCGATAGAGCAGTGTTTAAATGGAGGTGAGGATTTATTCACGGCAGTAAAAGATGCTGAGTAGTCCTGCTTACCGTCCACAGCGGGCCTCTCATTATGAACGCACTCCTGCTTGTCTTGTTGTTTATGGCGCTCGCTTTCACAGCTACTCCCTATGATCCGACTGAAAACCTGTGTTCGTCAAAAAACCCCTCCGGGGCTTCTGCGGCGGACCTTTCATAGCCTGCCTCTATTGTTGCATTTCATCAAGGATTT
This sequence comes from Zeus faber, assembly GCF_960531495.2. NCBI lineage: Eukaryota > Metazoa > Chordata > Actinopteri > Zeiformes > Zeidae > Zeus > Zeus faber. Next base: position 7,988,515 of record NC_137209.1, on the reverse strand, counting down.
ATAGTCTGCGTTGGCGAAAATTCATTGGGAGATCCTGTGGTTTATGAAGCATGTCTATTCTCCGCTGTGGGTTTTTCTTGAAATTCCACGCATGGAAATGCCCTCTCAGCCCGCATCCATAAGTCGTTATGCAGGTTTTATTGTGAGATCTCACAGGAGTGTGGACTTCAGACCTACACACCAGTCAGTGGGTCCATGTGGACTGTGGCTGTGCCTGCTCGCGCAAGTATGTCAGCAAGCCAGCGTGGGGGAGAATGTTACACGTTGGCTGTGAATGTTGAGATGGGGCCAGTGTTTCACTCATACAACTCCCAAATGCCTCTGCACACTGCCCCCCTCTGCCATCCCCTCCTTCTTTCATCCCCTTCTCCCCCTCTTTCCTCCTTCAATAAATGATCCTTTTGTTTGAGTGTTGGTGCCGCGGTGGGCCCTGAGCATGGCCGAGCCGAGGAGAGGGGACGCTGCCGCAGCTGCTTACAGTTCGTACTTTAAAGGGAGGGAGAGAGAGGGAGAGAGAGAGAGAGAGAGAGAGAGCATATCCATCGGTTACTGTAAACATAAAAACTGGCAAGGAACGATCTTTTCTGTGTATTTTAAGTCTGCGTTTTAGGCGACCTGATCTTTGGTAATTACAGGGATCTTTTTTTGTTGGCATGCACAAGCTTGCTTAGGGTGTGTGTATGTGTGGTATCAGGACAGCCTTAGCTTTTTGGTATATGTGTCAAGAGGTAAAACTTGAACCAGGCAACAACGCACGTGTGCGTGCACAAACCATTGCTAAACTCAGGTTGTCATTTAAGCAATTCAACCCTTTTGTTGAAGTTTTATTCGAATAAATAAACATACTCCTCTCTGCGGAGGCGCAGTGTGCTCGGGCGCACAAGGTGGGTGTTTTGCGCAACACAAAATGTCATGGCCCCAGGAGCGCTGGGGGTTCTTGTCACAATGTTTCAGGTAACAGGTGTGAGTTTTTCGGTCGAGGAAGGATTTGTCTGGACTTCAGGCTCCGGCTAAATTTGATGTGAGCAGTCCTACTGTGGGCCAGAATTTGATGCTGATGAGAGGTGTAAAAAGATCTGCCTCGGGTCTGCATGTTTTTGGTGGGTAGTATTTCCTCATACAGTATATATATAATAACTGTATATACATGCATGCATGACATTGTGTGTGTGTGTGTGTGTGTGTGTGTGTGTGTGTGTGTGTGTGTGTGTGTGTGTGTGTGTGTGTGTGTGTGTGTGTGTGTGTGTGTGTGTGTGTGTGCGCGGTCGGCGGGTTCCCCCATAATGAGGGAACGTCTCCACCTTTGCCGGACCTGAGTGCACTACTTCATGAAGGAAAATGTTAACTCAAATTAAATCAAGCACCACTCATGTAATCTCCTCCAGGAAAAGCATATGAGAGAACGCTATTATACAGCCCAATTATTTAATTCCTCTGCCATCTAGAGTGGGATGCGGTTTGCCAGTCTTTAAATAACCCCCCCAAGTTCCTAGTGATCCATCCGCAGGAAACGCGTTCCTTTCGAAGACGCCGTTTCAAAATGGAGGTGTTGTCAAGAAATGAACAAATACAAACTGAAAGGACATATTGCTCCCTGGCCATTACAAAGTTAAACCTTACTCCAGGCAGAGGATCAAAGGTCACGTCCTTGCTACTTTACCTTCATCAAGACACAAATTTGGGCTAATGCTAACCTTAAAGTGGGCCTGTTACATGCTCCTTTTTACACACCTTAACTATGGAAAAAAAAACTAAACGTGTCCCCCAAGTCTTTTACTGAAAAGACGGCTCAGATTATGCATTCTAGCCATTCTAACATGCCTCCTTCAGAACATGGTGTTCCTGTGTGTGCAGCTTTAAATGTAAATGAGCCGCCAGGCCCCTAGTTCGGTGAGCCAATGGGGTTTGAGCATCGCTTCCGGGTTCCGTTGAATTTACTCGGTAAACGTTCACAGATTTCACCTCATCAGTACGCCAGAATCTGTTTGTGAACAAATTTGAGGCGAGAAATAAGCCATCCATTTGCTGGATCTTCACTCGTATTAGATCGACAAGGCCTCATTCAAAAGTTTGTTCTGACCTTCGTTGCCGTTCTGCAAGCTTGTGGAGGACACCGCATCCAGGGATTTTTTTTGTTTCCCGTAAATGTCGGAAGATAAATAAAATAAATAAATACATCTACGATAAAAAACACACTATTTTCATTCGTTTTGTTCAGAGAAGCTCATAACACCAGCATAATTTTTTTTTAAATGCTAAAATTTCCATCGTCTGCAGTTTCTTCACGGACAGTTGGTATTCATTCCTCTTTCTTTTGAAGGATTTGTGCTGGTCTTCCCAGCAGGGCTTGTTATTCCCCGTTTTATTTCTCCAGCCGTGGGTGGAGTCACTCCCGGATGGAGGGCGGTTCTAATTCCACTGTGTGCCCCGTGACATACGAAGGGATCAAAAATGCGAACAGGATGTTTCAGGACATGTTTTCTGAAATAGCTCACAAAAGTGAGTTTTGCATAATAGGCCCCCTTTAAAGGTAAGGGATTTGAATGGAATCAGCGTTTTCCGTGGCACTATTCCTTCTCTCGTGTTTTTCTGCCGTGCAATATGAATCGTACACAATGTGTGGTGCAGGTTTTTGTTACTTTGGACAGCGCCCAAAAACACGATGCAAGTCTACTTACTTGGCTTCTAAGTCCACTAAACCCCTCCAGCGATGACCGACTGGACCAGTCTGTCACGCTAGCAGCTCCGCGTTGACCAAATACTGAGCTCAAACGAGCGGCGGTGCTTATTTCAACCTACTCAAATATGCCGGATTAGCGGGATTTTTTTCCATGTTGGAGTAACTGGCATCGCCATCGAACGGGTTTTCAAACGCAGGTGTTTTTAATAAGTCCAAATCATCTCAATCGCTGTTCTTCCCGGTCGACTTACTCCTCCCTTCCCATCACCGCCGCAAGCCGTTAAAAGCAAACGCAAATTATCCGCGGATAAGGCGGACACGGGCTTGTGAGCAGCGTGGAGCGTGACGCTCCCCGACTTCTGGCCCAGCAGAATGTGCCCGTCTGCGTGTCCTCTCCCACTCGAAACTCTGCGCTATGTACCATTGGACGCAAACACACTCGACGTCCGGCATGGATACGCGGCGCGGAAATCCGTCCCGCACGTTTACAGCGGCTCCGCGGGGCCCCGCTCGTAAGCGGTCGAGTGCGGTCGAGAAGAGACGGCGAGGTGATGGCTCATCCACCCTCGTCCCCCTCCCTTTCCGTGCGCCTGGCTGAAAGAATAACTCTCCTTGCGGCTGGGTGTGATATTTGGGAGACAGAAGCTGGACCTCTCTTGCCCCCGTGTGCTCCTCTCCCAGACCGTCTTTTCTGCCGTGGCTGTCACAGCAAGCGCTCGGTCTGGAGGCGCGCCGGCGCTATCCCGACACGGGTGGCGCTGGTGTGCGCAGTCGTACAGGGATAATTAGATTTGATTTGGATTAATGAAATGACTAGACCATTAGTCACCCCGGGGTGTCCCTTCAGTTGGAGAGAAGCCCGCTCTCTGTCGACTCCAAACAATGTACGGGCTATACATTCCACGGCTCGACGAACAACACACACATTCTGCCTCGACCGTTGCCCTGCCACAGGGGTCACGGGTAGTCCGCGTGGTTGCGTTTTGCGTAACGCTTGTGAAGTTACTCTGACCCGGCGTTGGCCTGGATTCTACGGCCCCGTCAGACACTGAGGGGAAACAGTATCTGCTGCTATTCCCCAACAGGCAATAGACATGGTGTCAGTGTGGTTGTGTATTTGTGTCTATGCTCCTGGGTCTGAGACAGGGATGGTGCATGCATGCAAACACCTAGATTGACATTTGCACAAGTGTAAATATGCACGGATATAGATTGAAAATTTCGGGACTCTGCATCTCAGGGTGAATTCCCTGAACTGTGTGTCATGGATGATGCAGTCAGCTCAGACTTTTAGTGATGATGTACAGTATTCAAGGGCTGGATGATAATTCAATATCCATTTTGATCTGTTATATATGCATACCTTTATTAGTCTCACAAAGGGGAAATTTGCAATTTCTCTGCATTTACCCATCCTAGTAACTGACGTATCTAGGAGCAGTGGGCTACTGTATAGAGGCGCCCGGGGAGCAGTTAGGGGGTTAAGCTTCTTGCTCAAGGACACATCAGCACGCTGCCAGGGGAAGCCGGGGATCAAACCGGCAACCCTCTGCTTACTAGATGACCCGCTCTCCCTCCTGAGCCACTGCCCCCTATTGCCCCCCATCTTACATCTCTATGATGGAGCTTGGGCTCGTCAGTGTTCTCTGGCGGACAGCAGAGTTATGCCGTGTTCCCTGAGCAGCATGGGGCAGGCTTGTCTTATCAGGTAGGGTAGGGTATGAGGGCGAGCGATGCAAATCACGACGCTCAACAAGTTCACTCGCGGGCATTGGAGAGGTCTCCTTGAACTGTACGGTGTTGTAGTAGTAGAAGTAGTAGTAGCCACCAAGGATGTTTGGGATAGTTTGTGTTTTCTCCCTCGTCAAGGACTTCTGAGCTCAGAAACTTTATTTTACTTTGTTTGGGTCGTCTGCTGTGGGAGTCAGTCTCTCACACCCTGTGCTGCGTGACGCTCTGCTGTTTGGGTTTTCAGGGGAGTGTTGAAGGCTGTCTGTGTGTCCGTGTGTGTGTGTGTGTGTGTGTGTGTCTAGGTGTGCGTGTGTTGTGGTTTGGAGGTCTCTACCAATAGCTCGGAGCGCATTCCATTCAATGAGGTCATATCCCTGCGCCACGGCTGCAGCAAACTCTGTCAGACTGTTCACAACAGTCCCGTCGCCGGTGTTGGAGCTGGAGAGACGCCGGAGTACCACGTATGCAGCTTTGGGACGGTTAATCGAGCCAAACCTCCCACCTCCCAGCCCCTTCTCTCTCTCGCTCTCTCTCTCTCTAACTCTCTCTCTCTCTCTCTCTCTCACATCACACACACACACCAGGAGTCGCAGTGTTGAGGTGTGACGTGGCCAAGGGCTGGAACTGTCGGCGCAGCTTTGTTCGCTCCGGACCAACACAATTCACATATTTAACACAAATCTAGAGCCGGAGAGAACCTCTCAACCCCGGAAAAATAAAGGCTACCACTGCACAGAAGAACTTTTAACAGAGGCGTGTGTGTGTGTGTGTGTGTGTGTGTGTGTGTGTGTGTGTGTGTGTGTGTGTGCGTGTGCGCGCGTGTGTGTGTGTGTGATTCACAGTCAGAAAATTTCCCTGCGCGGCCCTAATTCAGTTTTATGTTGCTGTCATCTGAATCGCGCAATTTGCATGTGTGTGTGTGTGTGTCTACTGTCTGGGGTAAGTTTCTGGCTCAGAGTTATCCTCCATCAACAACCGTGAGAGGATAGGAAACGGGAGGATTTGGTTTTGGAAGATGAATAAAGGCGTAATCTCTACATTGTTTCTGTGTGTGTGTGTGTGTGTGTGTGTGTGTGTGTGTGCGTGCGTGCGTGCGCGTGCGCACCGAGCTACCTTCACCGCCTCGCACAACCTTGGCCTTACTTTGCCTCCGTCGGGCTCCTTTGTTGTGTTGGAAAACCCCTTCCATCCCCATCTGGTCTCCATTCTGCGCAGGGAGGCTGAACGTTTCCCGGCGACCTGGTCCGCCCCGTTCTGCTTCACACCGCTTCACAGGAAATGACGGACGGAAAGTCTTTCCCGCGCCTCCCGACGAGGGGCTCGCTCAAACGGCGACGGCAAATATTATTTCGCCGTCGCCACCTGAGCAACGGCAAAAGGCCCATTGACCGAAAAAAAAGCATTGTCTTTTTGGCAAATGAAAGGCAAACAAGTGTGACTGTGGACGGACGGATGTTTCGCCATGGTTACGACACACAACGCGGGGGGGCTGGCGACGGACGGCTGTGCCAGGGAGGAGAGGCGAACGGCCTGGGGCGGTTTACTTTTTTTTTTTTTTTTTTTTTGGGGGGGGGGGCGGCAGGAGGCGAAGAGCAGGGTGTCGGATCAAGACGGTTTTGATCATGGTGGACAGCGAGGCAGTGTGTGGGTGGTAAGGGAGAGTGAGCGAGTGAGAAAGAGGGAGGGGGAGAGAGAGAGAGAGAGAGGTTATGTAAGGACTTTGATGTTTGGCAACAGACGAGGGCGAGAGCGTGTTGAGTGTTGCCGTGGCAATGCCAATCAAGGCTCCCACATCCCGTCCCACAAACCACGTCTGGCTCTCGCTCGCTCCTTCGCCTCTCCAATCTCGTCTTTCCATCTTTGTCTCCTCGCTCGAGTCTCTCGCTCGCGCCCGCGCTCGCTCTCTCGGCTCCCCACCTCCGAGGGAGAGAGCGAGCGCATTGAATTGCCGTGATATTGGAAGCCGCGGGCGCCGGGGAGCAAACCACCGGCAGGAAGAACACCACCTCTTCTTTATTTCCGAGTCGTGTTTCCCCTGCGACGCGGGCGGGCGTCGGTTAGCTCGTATATTCATTGCGATCTTTGATTCAATTATTCCTCCGTTCAGCCACATCCATTAATCTGTCGATCCAATCATCCTTCCATTTATTCATATCACTTCTCCATCCACCGCTTGACGCATTCATTATTCATTTCATTTTGTGATTTATTTAAACATCTATTCATTTGTTTTTACCACCCACTAATTGATGAATTCATGCATTTATTGGCCCCTTTAGTGTTAACCCCATGTTGGTGAACAGACACACACACACACGCACACCATTCAGAGCTATGGTCCAAAGTAGAGAATCTGCCGGAAGCTCTGAACTCCACACACATGACTTATCAGGCCCTC
>NC_137209.1:7974206-7976706 GCF_960531495.2 Zeus faber | reverse complement strand
CAGTTGTTTTTGAGCACGGCTGTTTATTTCGAGTGTTTCACGCCCCCACTTGTTTTCTCAAGCCAAGTAAAATTATATTGAAATTCATATATCTAATACTTTACTCTATTTTCTAATTCTACATTTGCACATGCATTTCTGACTTGCAGAAACTGTGCAATGTGGCGGCCATCAACAGCTCGCTGGCCCATGTGTCGAGTTTCTTTTTCAATGCGTCATGTGACACCAACGTGAAGGTCCGTAAATCAAGTATAATTCATCTGCAGTTGTTTCCCCGTTCCATAATGAAAAATGCCAGTTTGCCACACTATAATGCCACACTATATATAGCCTTTAATGTTCACCCAAAGTGACAGATTCAGTCGCATTAATCGAATAAAGATGTTGATGATTATATAAATGAATCATTACAGCCAGCCAACACCGTTCAAAACGCTCAGCTGTTACGATGAAGGCGAGCCGTCTCTCCACCTCCTGGTTCAGATTTTTGCGTTGCGCAAGTTGTGGAACATTGTGGAACAGGCATTTGGCGGGCCGACTTGCACGTCCTCATTCACTGCGACAACAACACCGGGAAAGTGTTAACGGCGCTTCGGCAGCATCGGCTGTCGATGGACGAGCCCCCGCGCGTCAACGTACATTTGTATTGGCACGTGGATGACAGAATAGACCCGACCTGGCATTTTTCATCATACAATGTGAACAACTTCAGATGAATTATACTTCATGCACGGACTGTCCTTGGACAGTCTAAGGCACAAAATAGGGCTGCTGCAAGAAATAAAAGCATCATATGAATACAGTATATGATGTATCTATGTATGTATATATGTATGATGATACAATAAAAAAAAAAAAATAAAAAAAAAAAAAAAAATTTCAGTTGAATCAAATACAAATAACAGAATACACAACAGTAATTAAAATACATATTTCAAAGAAATGCATGTAATTGAAATAATGCCCAGCACTGCACTCACGCCTACACAAACATACACACACAGGTTTGAGTTCAAATTCAACTTAACACTTGGTTTTGGTGTGTGTGTGTGTGTGTGTGTGTGTGTGTGTGTGTGTGTGTGTGTGTGTGTGTGTGTGTGTGTGTGTGTGTGTGTGTGTGTGTGTGTGTGTGTGTGTGTGTGTGTGTGTGTGTGTGTGAACCTTCCTTCCAAACTATAGTGTCTGTGTCACATGTGCATTTGCCTGTTTCTGTGTGTGTGTGTGTGTGTGTGTGTGTGTGTGTGTGTGTGTGTGTGTGTGTGTGTGTGTGTGTGTGAACCTTCCTTCCAAACTATAGTGTCTGTGTCACATGTGCATTTGCCTGTTTCTGTGTGTGTGTGTGTGTGTGTGTGTGTGTGTGTGTGTGTGTGTGTGTGTGTGTGAACCTTCCTTCCAAACTATAGTGTCTGTGTCACATGTGCATTTGCCTGTTTCTGTTTCTGTTTGTGTGTGTGTGTGTCTGTGTGTGTGTGTGTGTGTGTGTGTGTGTGTGTGTGTGTGTGTGTGTGTGTGTGTGTGTGTGTGTGTGTGTGTGTGTGTGAACCTTCCTTCCAAACTATAGTGTCTGTGTCACATGTGCATTTGCCTGTTTCTCTGTGTGTGTGTGTGTGTGTGTGTGTGTGTGTGTGTGTGTGTGTGTGTGTGTGTGTGTGTGTGTGTGTGTGTGTGTGTGTGTGTGTGTGTGTGTGTGTGTGTGTGTGTGTGTGTGTGTGTGGGACCCAGGCATCGCTCAGTTGCTGCTGTTCTCTAACTGGGTTTGTCTGTAAAGAGCTTAGCGCCGGTGGGCGTTGGAGAGCACTAAGCTGATTACCGCGTACTAATGAGCTGCTTCTCACATGGACGTGTGCGCGTCTGGATATGTTTGTTTACGTGTGTGTGTGTGTGTGTGTGTGTGTGTGTGTGTGTGTGTGTGTGTGTGTGTGTGTGTCTGCGTGCGCGCGTAAGATGGCGGGTTAATGCACAGACGGGTCATTCCCGAAGGGGATAAGTGGAGGTCAGAGTTGATCGAGAGGCTGCTTGAAGTGCTGACGGTGAGAACAAGGACGGAATCCGGTTAAGATGCGGGCAGACATACGGGCACGGGTTATTCTCCGAAACGCCCGACCCATAAAACTCCATTTTATGGCCACTTCAAATCAAGATCACGTGGACCAAACAGGGCAGTACGACAGGAAGTAGTAAAACATCCGAGCCCCGCCCCCCTTTTTGAGAAGCAAGTTCTCTTTCCATCGAAGTACTGTTGCAGTTGTTTCCTTGGAGGATAGTTAGCCAGGCTTATGCGATGTGGAATGCAAAACAATATTCCTATGTTCGTTAAACGCTTAAAACCATATCTTCAATAAAACTCCGTCCAGACAACTAAAAGACAAACCACACTTGTGGATCCAAACCTCCCAAGGGCTCCAAGTCACAATGTGGCCAGTTTGATCAGAAAAGTACAAAATAAAAAGCAGAAGTCCCACTGATATGTCTCGCAGTATAGAATACGCAGATATTCATT
>NC_137209.1:7831706-7969206 GCF_960531495.2 Zeus faber | reverse complement strand
AATCGTGCTTGGGACTTCGAGAAATAAAGGCTGCGTTTCTGTGACATTGGGCAAAAAAAAAATCTCAACAGCTTAAGTCTGGGAAAATAATTGAAAACGTCTCTACGGATTGCTTGAATTTGGCTCTCCAGTATCGCCGCCCAAACGTTGCATCGTTTTTTATAAATAGTCTCTCTCTCTCTCTCTCTTTCTAGCTGATCTAGCTCCGTTTCCCCTCTATTTAGCGTCTCTCCTTCTTGCCAGCTCTCTTTTGCTCTCTGTCAGTCAGTCTGTCTGTCTCTCTCGCTCTCTCTGTTGGGGGCGGGGGGTTATAACACATAGCTTTTAGGACTTTTTTTTCTCTTCCCTAAATAGAGGTGTGTGTGTGTGTGTGTGTGTGTGTGTGTGTGTGTGTGTGTGTGTGTGTGTGTGTGTGTGTGTGTGTGTGTGTGTGTGTGTGTGTGTGTGTGTGTGTGTGTGTGTGTGTGTGTGTGTGTGTGTGTGTACTTGTTCGCAGTCCTGGTGATCTTTCCATGTTACAATGCAAAAGTATCCTCCAGTTCAAAGCTCTGAGCACATGCCGGTATGCCTACGCTCATATACATCCCACATCACATACACACACACACACACACACACACACACGCGCGCGCATGCATACACCTGAAAAAACAGCACGTTACATAAGCACTGCAGCGGCGGCCGTGGAGCCAGCACGGTGATTGACAGCAGCAGGGTCAAAGGGGAGCGCAAGTGTGTGTGTGTGTGTGTGTGTGTGTCTGTCTGTGTGTGTGTGTGTGTGTGTGTGTGAGAACCGGAGTGTGTCCCAACATGCATCCAGGCACTCCTGTTTCAGGCGCTCGGCTGTCCACACCGAGACCAACGAGCAGAAAATACATAGACCTCCGTTGTTTGCATATTAAACAAAAAACAAAGTTGCCAAGCAGAACGTATAAAATAAATGAGAAAATGTCTTTTTAAAAGGTTTTGCGTCCGGCCGCTTACGCTCTCCCCCCTTTGCTGCGGTTTTCCGATGACATAAAACGGCTCGGTTTACGTTCAAGGTTTGCAACATGTAATTTGCCGTAATTGATCATTTGATGTCCCTCTGACTGTCGTTTGCTGAAGTTATTTCCTAATTTCCACAAACTTCTTTTTTTTTTTCCCCAGAACATTTCATAAAAAGGACGGTTTGTGTTCAAGTAGTAAAAAAAAAAATCATGTATTTGCGTAGCCGGGGGGGAAAGGAGAGAGAGAGAGAGTGACTCCCTCGCCAGTGCTTAATGACTTAATTATCTGGCTCTTCCGTTGGTAGTCACGGCCATGACATTATCACACAGCCATTTTGGTCGGGACTGGAAAAAGTCGAAACTTTTTTTAAACGCGGCGAAACGAGGAGAATTCCACGCCATGGCCAGAAAACGCTCCTCGTGTATTCCGCCGTTCGGCCGCTGCCGTCTCCAGACGCCGGGTGGAGAGCAGCGGGTCAACAGACAAGTGGCACGGGGACGATCCCTTCCGCCGGAGGCTTCGACGTGGTCAGCAAGGGCCTCGTTCCCCCGGCCGCGGCGTTATCCCCTCCCGACAGTAAATGGACGTCCTTCCACCGTAGTCTATGACGACACAGCTGAATAAGACGCGGTCTTACGGCAGTACGAGCGTTAAATATCCTGAATGGGAAAACCTTTATTTATGCCTGTCGGTGATTGAGACTAAACTCATATCGTATGTTAGTGTTTCTACTGATCAATATAATTGTAATTAAGTTCAAATTTCAAAGTGTTTTATTTGTCAAGTGTACAGTACAACACAAGGTCATTCGGTACAATAACATTCTTGGGGCATGACAGGCAACAACTGCGTAGTGGGCATAAAAAGATAATTTTTAATAAAATATAAATATAATTTTTTTTTTTTTAAAGAGTAAGAGTCAATGTTACAAATACGGGCAAGAGGTCACAGTGTATGTTCATAAAATGAAAATAAGAAAAATAATCCTAAAACGGAAACTAAAATAATTGGAACATTGTAGCAGTTCCAACAGAAATTGGTCAGTCTATTGCACAAGATATGGATAGAAATATAAAGTGAAGGAGTGCCGGTGGATATGTACATGTAGTTGTGGTGATGTACATTTAATTTACATAGGTGACTACAGATGTTGCAGGTTGAGAAGCCTGATGGCCTGAGGCTAAAAACTGTTCGTGAGTCTTGTCGTCCATACCCGGATTCGCTGGTAATGTTTCCCAGACGGCAGCAGTGCGAACAATCCGTAGCCTGGGTGGCTGTAGTCCTTTATGATTTTCCGTGCTTTCCTAAGGCATCGTGTGTGGTAGATGCCTTGCACGGAGGGGAGGTGGCAGCCAATGATGCGCTCCGCTGTCTTCGCCACCCTCTGGAGCGCCTTGCGATCAGCAGCGGAGCAGCTGCCGTACCAGGCGGTGATGCAGCCAGTGAGAAGCTCTCAATGGTGCATCGGTAGAAGCTGGTGAGAGTCCTGACAGACGCGCCAAACTTCTTGAGTCTCCTCAGGAAGAATAGGCGCTTTTGGGCAGTTTTTATTGCCGCGTCCGATTGCCTGGACCAGGAGAGGTCATTACTGATGGACACACCGAGGAACTTGAAGCAGGAGACTCTCTCCACTTCAGCTCCGTCGATGTGGATGGGGGCGTTTCCTGTAGTCCACGATCATCTCTTAAGTCTTGCAGACGTTGAGAGAGAGGTTGTTATCCTGGCACCATGTTGCCAAGACGCTGACCTCCTCTCTGTAGGAGGACTCATCGTTGTTGGAGATGAGACCTAGGATGGTGGTGTCGTCCGCAAACATCAGGATGGTGTTGGTGCTGCGCGTGGCCACACAGTCATGTGTGAACAGGGTGTACAGGAGGGGACTGAGTACGCAGCCCTGCGGGGCTCCGGTGTTCAGGGTCAGTGCAGAGGAGGAGGGATTTCCCATTCTCACCACCTGGGGTCTGCCCGTCAGGAAGTCCAGGATCCAGTTGCAGAGGGAGGTGTTAAGACCCAGGATCCTGAGCTTGGGAACAAGCTTAGCCGGCAGAATTGTGTTGAATGCTGAGCTGTAATCTACAAACAGCATCCTCACGTATGTGCTGCTCTTGTCCAGGTGGGAGAGGTGGTGTGCACTGCCAGGGCGATGGCGTCGTCCGTAGATCAGTTGGGGCGATATGCAAATTGAAGGGAGTCCAGGGTGTCAGGAAGGGAGGAGCAGATGTGGGTTCTGACTAGCCGCTCGAAGCAGTTCATGATGGTAGAGGTCAGTGCTACCGGGCGATAGTCATTCAGGCAGGTGATGGGTTGTTTCTTTGGTACCGGGACAATGGTTGTCTGTTTGAAGCAGGTGGGGACTGTAGACTGGATCAGGGAGAGGTTGAATATGGAGGTGAATACCTCCGCCAGCTGGGGACATGACCTGGAATGCTATCAGGCCCTGGAGACTTCCAAGGGTTTTAAGAGGGTTTTAAGGTTTTAAGAGCTCTCCCCGCGTCAGCCGTAGACAGGAACAGAGTGCAGTCATCCTGGTCCTCCGCTAGCCTGGCAGCCGGGATGGTGTTGCTCGCCTCAAACCGTGCGTAGAAGGTGTTGAGCTCATCGGGAAGAGAGGTGGCTGGCTGGGCATCACTCCTGTGTCTCCCTTTATAGTCTGTGATGGTGTGCAGTCCACACCACATGCGTCTGGGGTCGGAACTGTGGTAGCCCGACTCCAGCTTGTCCCTGTAGGCTCTTTTGGCATCTCTGATCGGTTTCCGAAGGTGATATCTGGACTTCCCCCAGGCCTCCATGTCCCCAGAGCTGTAGGCGGAGGACCGTGCTCTGAACTTAGCACAGACATCACCATTTACCCAGGGCTTCTGGTTGGGGAAAGTCCTGACCTTGACTCTCGGGACGAACGTGGAGATGTAGACTGAGACAGAGTCTGTGTATGCATCGATGTCCCCATCAGCTGCAACACAGTACATCTGCCAGTCCGTGATTTCGAAACAGTCCTGGAGAGTGGCAGTGGATTCCTCACTCCAGTCCACTCACGTTGGACTGTTCGAGAAACTGGTTTTCCTTGCTTTAATCGTTGTCTGTAGGTTGGTAGGAGATGAATGGAGGTGTGATCCGCCTTACCAAAGACAGGGCGGGGGGGGGGTTTGTAGCTGTCCAGTAGTTGTGAATAACAATGGTTGAGAGTCTGATCACCCCTGGTAGGAAAGTTGATATGCTGGTGATATTTAGGCAAACCTTTCCTCACAGCCCATTTGAAGTCGCCACAAACAATAGAAGCTGCCTCAGGGTGAGCATTCTCCAATCCACTGATTACTCCGTAAAGGTCCTCTAACGCGCACGTTTTATCCGCCTGTGGGGGTATGTAGACTGCCGTGATTATAGGTAGAAGGGACGGACTTTTATGGTTAAGAGCTCCAGGTCTGGAGAGCAGTGTTTTGAAAGTACTGATACATCCAAACCCCAGCGAGAGTTAACCATAATGCAGACCCCACCGCCTCTGCGTTTACCTGACTCCGTGGTTCTGTCGTGCCGGCAGATGGAAAATCCAGCCGGAGTAACGGCAGAGTCCAGGATTGAACATTTGCCAGTAAAATGCTCGGTAGCTGCAGGTCGCAGTAACTCGTCCGAGATCTACATAGAATTCCGGCGTGTTTGCCTCTTCTCTTTCTCCTCCGCCGGCGTATTGGTAAAACACAGCGGCGGCAGGACAAAGGGATCGCAGCACTACGTACTCTAGTAAGTTGCGAAAAAGTCCGTATTAAGTGTCGAACGGACGTCCAGGAGTGCTTGTGGTTCATATTGTGAGAGCGACAGTGCACAGCCTGCAAAAATAAGAACAATACAAATAATAATAAACACAAAACAACGAGTTGAATGCGGAGCCTTTGTCGGTGTGTCCATACCCGGAAGACAGGAAGTGCGAGGTGGTTGTCTACTTTGTTTATGTTAGGCCATTTTTCATAGTATGAGTTTATAATCACGTAATAGCACATCTCCTAAGACTGCGGAAGGTACATTTATTGGCATTGAATTGCGATTTTTTTTTTTTTTTTTATTGCAACATATCTCACATTGGTTTAAAATCCCCCTTTTTAAGTGGCAACGGAAACACACGGCGGGGTGGCGGAATCTTTGCCATTTTTCGAAAAAAAGGTCGCAATCCGCTCAAATAATTTCGCGATATGGGCGATGGCGTTATAATTGTGGCGGCTCTGGTTTTACCGCAGCGACCGAGCGCCAGCAATAATCTCCATTTTCTTCTCTGGCCCGCCGTCTCTTATTTCCAGTGACGGTGTAAAGAAGGGCGGGTGTGCGCGCTCGGCAGGTGTGTCCGCTTGCCTTGGAAATAAATATAACTTGACCCCGAAGTGACGCAGAGTCACCGATGGACCCGGTGGACTCAGTGACTCGACAGAGAGAGAGAGAGAGAGAGAGAGAGAGAGAGAGAGAGAGCGAGAGAGAGAGAGGGCGGGAGAGAGAGAGAGGGCGGGCGGGGGAGAGAGAGAGAGAGAGAGAGAGGGCGGGAGAGAGAGAGGGTGGGATAGAGAGAGAGAGAGAGAGAGAGAGAGAGAGAGAGAGAGAGAGAGAGAGAGGACCATCGTCTCGTGGGAAACCAGCCGGAGCCCGAAATTGACAGACACAGGGAGGGGAGGCGATTTTACGAGCGTAGGCCAAAGCCGCTTTCTCTTTTTTTTTTTTTTTTTTTTTTTTTTTATGGAGCTGCAGAATGAGACATCACAAAGAAAGCAGAATACACCATATACAACACACACACACACACACACACACACGCACAGATTCACAGCGACCCACATCCACAGGACGACTCGGGGGCAATTTATTGAGTAGACGTTTCGGGGGCAGATCGTCTCTCCAGTTGAAGTGAGAAAGAGAGACACACATACACACACACAAACACACACACACACACACACACACACACACACACACAGTCCCTCCCCAAAAGCCATAATCGCATCGATTAGCGGCCAGACGGAGCAACGACAGTCAGAACAAGATTGAGGTGAGATCGATGGACGGGCGTCCGGGAGGAGGAGGAGGAAGAAGAAAAAGAAGAAGAAGAAGAAGAAGAAGAAGAATGGGGAAATAGAAAGGTTATCTGATTAGAGTAGCTCGAGAAGAAGAAATGTTTCCTTCCCTGTCGAAAAACAGAGCAGAGACACACACACACACACACACACACACACACTGCACACTATATTCTCTTTCACGCTCGGAACGAAATGCATGTATTCAGGGGGTAACGTCGGATTCGGGAGGCAGTTTCGACCCCGATTTCGAATTTTGGGCGGGCCAATTCAAGTCGGGTGTTTGACGAACAGTCACACATCTCGAAATGCCACGTATTACGACGCGGGAAGATCTTTGAGAAATGACCCGTCGCTCTATTTGTCGCTGTGCGTCTCCGTCCGTCTGTGTGTTGCTCGATCCACTGTGTCCGTTCGTTCCTGCCCCGTCTGTGTGCTGTGGAAAGTAGCAGCAGACGTGAAGGCAAAATGTCATCCACATAATTACACCGCCCTGTCCTGCATCCCTTTCATCAGCGTGCCCCGGCCTGCTTCTTGTGTGTGTTGTGTGTGTGTGTGTGTGTGTGTGTGTGTGTGTGTGTGTGTTCTCTTGCCGGCTGCTTCCGCCCGCCGGGGGCGCTGCTCGGGCCTCCCTCCTGTTCTGGGCGGCCGCAGCTCGGCGGGCAGGCAGGCAGGCAGGCAGGCAGGCAGGCAGGCAGGCAGGCAGGCAGGCAAGCGGCGTCTGTGCTGAGGGGACTAAATATAGCACACTGCACCAGGAAGGAGAGAAAACACACAGCGCGAGAGGAGGGTCATAAATACAGCGTGTCCCTGTGCAATTACAGAGCCGAGCGGGGGAATTTTGGGGATGGCATCGCGGGGAACTCCGGAATCCCCCCCCCCCCCACTCCTGCTACTTCAAGTCCTAAAATGTATTTTTGTAATGCCAGAATGAACCCCAGCACACAGCTGGAGGCCGCCGAACGTTCATCCATCCTTCCGCCAAAATGAATGCCCGCTTGTTATGGGAGCTTGAAATCTCAGCAGCCTTCAAGGTCACAGGGGACTGTCATTGACGAACCGCATTTGCAAACCACACGCCGCTGATATATGATGGTCAATTTCGGCAACAGGTCAGATGAAACATCAGGCGTTGTGCCTCTAAAGGCATCCGCCGTCCATGCCGGCGAACTTTGGTGAAATGGCCCGAAAAAGGAAGCCTTGAATGGTCATGCTTCGCCCGACCAGTTTATTTGAGCACATCAGAGAGTCAGGGGAGGCAGAGAGAGGCGGGCGTCCGCTCCCTCATCGGGGCCAGGCATATCCAGGTTGCCAAAACATTCAAAGAATTGCGATCTTAAAGAGTAATGTTGATTTAATTTTCCACGTGTCTCTAAATATAACCAGCCTTTTTAATCTTTGGGGATGGTATGCAAAGTTTGAGTCAGTTGCGAAAACGAACGAGGGCGTACTATTTTTGCTGTGGAAAAGGTGCAATTTATTACGTTGGAATGTTACTAAATATAAGTGTAGTAATGTTAACCCCAAAATATGAAGGGGGGGGGAAAGTTCATCATTTAAGGAAAACATTATTAAATATAGAGTATTGTGGCAGTTTTGCCTACCGCACACCGCCCGAGTGGTTGTAGCCACACTGGTTAATCGTAGAGAGAGGGCTAGTTGGAACAAGCCCCGGAGCAGACAGACATGTGTCATGATACGGGCTCCTCTCTCCTGAGTGAGACCAACCAATAAGAAACAGGTATGCAGCCACTCTGATCCCGGGCCCCCGAGTGCCTAGACCCAGGACAGGTGTGGCTGCTCAAACCACACCATCCCCAAGTATATTTAACTATGGATTAGTGAAATTAGTATAAATCTGTTTACTTTATCCAAAGGCTCTCAGACTTTTGTTTTGTCAGGGTTCTTGCCATGTCCTTGAGGTGCTTGAACTTCATCCTCAGAGGTTTAAGTGCTGGAATACCTTGAAAATAGCCCCTTTTGTACTTGAAAGTACATGAAAAGTCCTTGAATTGGTGAATTAATCATCGAAAACCTGTGATATTCCCCTGGTTTTGTTATTCAAATCGTAACGTAATAAAAAAAATCACTCACGACATTGATGATGCCAGGGAAATGTAATAAAGGCACTTATAGTAGTAGATGACAATGACATTTTTATAGATAGTCGTGTGATAGATAGTGTGTGTGTGTGTGTATACTGTATACAGTATATATGTATACTGTGTGTGTGTGTGTGTGTGTGTGTGTGAAAGATATGCCAATATAAATAATAGACAATGAGATTAAGATTATATTATATTTTAGTGAATAAAGATCACATTGAAAAATAGATAATATTTATTTAGCGTTAAGTCCTTGAAAAAAAGATTATGCTTAAAAAAAATCACTTGAAAGTCCTTGAATTCCGTTGGTTTGTTTTGATACTCCAATGTCCGTATCAGTATTGGCTGGAGTCATCCTGGAACTGCTTAACATTGATATTATTATTATTAATTTATTTATTTATTATGTAACACCGTATTGAGACAGAGGATGGTGGTGCGGCCAGTCGCTCCCGCCTGGAGGGTTTGATGTTTTTATCTTTATGTTCATGACCTGCGGGGGGTGAAATCCACGCACACCCGTGGCCGCTGGCGCCTCGCGCCGCGGATGCTCCGCCAACGACATGTGAGCGGATTTCGGAATTGTCACGCAAACGACAGCGTGAAATGGAAATCTGGCGAATCCCCATTTTCCATGTTTCTGTTTTTCTTTTCACATTTTCCTCGTTCCCGAATTTCCACCCCAAGACAAATAACGCACGCGTTTGAATCCCAGGATCCCCCGGTCCTCCCTTTAAACCCCCCCCCCCCCCCCCACGTTTTGTTTACGCCCGCCGCCCCCGAAAAGCGATAAAGAAATTGGAATCTGCTCCTTTGTGTATTTTTGTTTTGCTGGGTATGGTCATGGTGTTCTCAAGCCCGAAAGGCAGACGCTGAGATTGCACATTAAATATAATAATTATCCTGATAAGTGCAGTAGACGGTGTATATACATGTCATAATATTTATACCTTCCTCATATCGGGTTCCGCGCTTATTTATCCGTCTGAGTTTAACCATTTTCCTTCTGTTTGTCATCTTTTTGCAGAATGCTGATGTCACTGTCCCCATCGGAGCCGGTCCCGTCCTCGGAGACGCCGTCGCCCGGGAGAGGAGAGCCGGACTGGACACGCCCCTGTAGCACTTTGGAAAGACTTTATAGAGAACTTTTTTTTTTTTTTTTTGTTATTTTTGTGGTTTCTTTTCCTTTATTATTATTATTGTTATTTTATTTTCAGGCTTTTAGCTGATTTCCTCGCTCGTCCCAACGGGGGGCGTTTGTGTGCCAAACGGACTTCTTCACGTGCTCTTAGGAAGAAAATGAAAAAAAAAAAAAAAAAAAAAAAAGCCAATACGAGTGAGGTACCTAAACAACTGCAGAATTCTATTTTTTTAACCTAGGGAAGAAGAGGAAATCAGATCCTAAAAAGAAAAAAAAAACAGCTCTACGACAGCTGACAATATGGAGTGGAAATAAGAAAATAGATAGTTCCATATCTGCTCAAAAAAGTGCCTCACTTGATCTTTCTGGACATCTTGTGCTTGTTTGAGAGTGGAAATGAAAGACGCAGCAGAGCGAGTCCATGAAGTGGAGAGCAGCCGTATGTACAGTAATGTCGCTAACAACAATAATAATAATAATAATAATAATAATAATAATAATAATAATAATAACAGTAATGATGATAATAATGACACAAGCACTCTGCCGGGCCTGACTGTCTACTGTGAGAAATATTAGTTGAGCTGCCGTCAGTTCAGCTTCACCTCCCTCCTTTTCAGTTTGTTCCTTGTTTTTGATACAGCCGGTGTCAAAACTCACATTTGGCCGGGCGCCGGGCGGGGGGCGCGGGCTCCCCCGCCGACGAGCTCAGGTTCAAACCCCCTCAGAGCCGTGCGCCTCGGACGCTCGCGTGCGTGCGCTCCAGCATAATCTTCGCTGTCTCAGGATGCCGACGCAGAGCACTCAGCTCAGGGCCTCTCCGGCTGTCGGCGAGGCTTTTAGCCAGAGTTGCCAGGTCTCACCGCTCACACGCCACACCTCGTATTTCTCACGCCGAGAATCCCAAAATAAGCTCTTTTTTTTTTTCTCCATATATTCACTCACTGGCCACTTTATTAGGTACACCTGTTCAATTGCTTGTTAACACAAGTAGCTTATCAGCAAATCACATGGCAGCAACTCATTGCATTTAGGCATGTAGACACGGTGAGGATGACTTGCTGAAGTTCAACCCGAGCATCAGAATGGGGAAGAAAGGGGATTGAAGTGACTTTGAACGTCGCATGGTTGTTGGTGCCAGACGGGCTGGTCTGAGTATGTCAGAAACTGCTGACCTACTGGGATTTTCACGCACAACCATCTCTCGGGTTTACAGAGAATGGTCCGAAAAAGAGAAAATATCCAGTGAGCGGCAGTTGTGTGGACGAAAATGCCTTGTTGGTGTCAGAGGTCAAAGGAGAATGGGCAGACTGGTTTGAGACGATAGAAAGCGTCCCCGCTCGCCGTCTCTCCAAAGAAAACAAATTGAGCCCCACCCTCCCCTCCCAAATCTCACTTTGGTGAAACTTGGCAGCCCTGCTTTTAGCTCGGTCCATTTCCAAATATGAATCAGGTTTTGCGACCCAGACTTCCTCGGTTTAATGTAAAATAAAATAAAATTTTGAATTTTTACCTTTTTCCTACATTTTAAACAGGTCTAAATCCTGGATTTGTTGAATCGACGGTGGAGTTGACCTCCCACTGGTTCCAGTATGAACGTTGAGCTACTCAACATCGCTTTAGATTCTTTTTTCAAACTTTGTCCGGTCTTTCTCGACGGGAATCTCTTTGCGGTGCCGCCAACCCTGGAAGCCCCCCACCCCACCCGCCCCCTTATAACATCACAGACCACCGCCCCGCCGGGTCACTCTCCTGTGGATGCCTTTCCCGCTCGTTGGCGGGAAACCTCCCCAGGCCCCATCATAGCCCGCCCCCGTCAACATGTGAATAAGGGGAGAACCGGCACATATTTATTTCCACGGGCCCCCCTCCCCGTTCAATTTGTTGTGGTCGCAGGGCCGCACCTCACTCTGCCATCCCTCGCTGAGGGAGCTCTTAGTATTTTCTCATGGGAAGGAAGCCAGGACGGAGAGAGTGGGCAGGGCGGTCGTCAGCGGCGAAATCGCCAGGGGGGGTCGAGGGGGGTCTCGGTCGGACCTGCCCCCCCCCCCCCCCCGTCTCACTCTTGGCTCTCACTTTAATGTCCTCGGCTATGCATTAGCACTTAAGTGCCTGTCTGTCTGCAGGTTCTAAGTTCTCATTTCACGTTGTATTTTTATTTTTATTTTTTTTATCATGTTTGGTTTCATAAGTGTCAGATGGCCTGCTCTCCCGATGTTTGATCTGTGTTTTTTTTTTTGTTTTTGTTTTTTTTGTTTTTTTTGGTTTTGTTTGTTTGTCTTGTTTCTTTGCAGAGGGGGGGGGGGGGACAAAACAACAACTGTGACATATCTTGCCTCGTCGTCTGCTTATGTGAAACAATATAAAGGTTATTTTGAGGACTCACTCAGAATGCTTTGTCGGGAATTGATTTGTCTCTGAATTTCAACCGATGGATCAAGTGGAAATTAAATGCGCGAGACAAAAATAAATGGTCACGGGGGTGGGGGGGGGCGACAAGGCAGGCGAGGGTGCGGTGTGCTCCCAAAGCATATTCATGTTTTTTTTTTTGTTTGTTTGTTTTTTTTGTTTGCCCTCGGGTCCTTCGTGAACTTCTTCACCCGAGTCACGTGACGTTGCCTGGAGCTTAACAATGCAGCTTTATTACTAACAGATTTGGATCTGCGCTCATAACGTCTCCTCATGGCTCTTGATGTCAGGAGTGGGGGGTGAGGGGTGGTTGGGGGATTGGACTTGGACCTCACAAGCGCCGGTGGTTCAGACCGGACCCCGGGGCCGGACCGTTTTCGGAGGCTCGGGGGACCGAGACCGAGAAGCACCGGTGCTCAGGGGCGGCTTTTTTTCCTGTTTGTTTTTTAAGGTTTGATCGTTGTGTTGTCCCGCCACGCGGATCCCCTTCCAGCTGCCGAGATCCTCCAATGAGGTTCGGCTTTGAGGCGAAAACGCTGAATGACAAAAAAAAAAATATAATAATAAAAAATGAAAAAAAGCGTCGTCGTCGGCGGAGGAAGTTCCTCGGAGGGAGCTCGGGGCTGAAAGGCGGATGTGGGGCTTTTTGACTGTTTGTTGTTCCTCGTCGTGTTGTCTTTAAGAAACAGGGCGGGGCAAAGGGTGCTGATCATTTGCCTGTGACGTCGACAATTTGATCGCTTTTGTCGCTCGTAGAAGAAAGGGGGGGGGGACAAAAAAAAAAAACGACCTAAAATTAAGTCAAAGCGGCGGAGTCGAGGGTTTTATTTTTGTTTCCCCTGCGACGGAGAAAGCGGTTCCTTTTGATGTGAAGTAATTGGGTCTCTGCCACGGACGCCAAATTGGCAGCGAGCGCCGGGTGTGGCCCCGTTGCCGGGCTGTGGTGAGAACCGGACGGGGCGGTGCTCCTTCACACGCAAGCCGCTCGCACACAAGCGGCCCCCCCGGAGGCCACGGACGCCCATAATTGCGCGGGAAGTGATTATTTAATTGCTGTGATTGTTCGCCCCAAGCCTTTGAACCGCCGTGAGTCACATCCATCGCCCGCGGCGATGAGATTATTTCCACTCCGCGGTGGCGGGTGACCCGATGGAGTTAATCGCTCACGGTGGCGTAGGGGTTTCGACGACCGTCGGGGGCCTCTGTCCTCCACCTTCACCTCCGCACCTGTGACACTGCTCCCTACCAACACCACCGCTCTGTCTCTGTCCCCCTCAAGTAGCAGCCCCGTCGTGGACAGAGCCGGCTTCTCCCGCGCTCCATCCCCCATCCCTCACCCTTACTCCCTCTCCGTCTCTGTTCTGTTAATGGTCTCGGTTGCAATCACATTTCCGGGGGCCCCTGCATAGTCATCCTCCGCCATCCCCTGCGCAGATGGGAAGGTAACCCGACCCCCGGACGCCACGCCGAGGGAGCGCAGGAACCAACGGGACGGAATGCACGGGCTCCGCCCGCCACACCTGGTCTCCACCTGCCGCACCTGGTCTCCACACGGAACGCGCCGTCTCGCTTTCCTGGCTGCGGATGGTGGTGGTGGTGGTGGGGGCGGTCGGCGTGGACAAAGAAAGAAAAAGAAAAGCCACTGTCAGCACCTGTGGAAGCGTCCACGGCCACACCTGCGTGGCGTGACCCACGGCGGAACGCAAACTCAATTCAGTCGGGCCCGGTCTGGCGCGCAGTCACCGCGTCTATTCCTTCCCGGTTCGCAGACAAAGGGAAAAATCCCAAACACTCCCCCAACCCAGTCTGTCGAGGTGGCCACGCGCGGCCGAAAAAGCACGAGCTGGAAAAATCATTATGCCGCTGATGTTGTGGTCTGATTGCGGTTTAGAATTTGGTTGTTGCAATATAGTGATAGGGTGACATGATGTCTTGGGGGTGGTGTTATACCACCCTGAACTTCTGAACGGCATGGGCCTGCTCCAGCCAATGCACGTAGCTGCTCGGTCACGACGTCCAACATTACTCATGGTCGTTTCTCAGAAAATTCTCCTGCGTAAGAATCCGTGACGTGGCTTTTCACGCGTCGCCAATTATCTTCATCGAGGAATTTGTCCAAAACATATTGTGATATCTGATCTTCTCTTGCGCTGCACCTTCATCTCCGGGGGGCTGGCTTTGTTACAGGGCCCTCATAAAGACTTCAGGAAACCCGGGATTTAACCTTGGTTGTAAAAAAATAAATAAATTAATAAAATTCTTCCCCCCTACAAAGTGGCAGAAGAAAAACGAAGGTGGAGGAGGGGGCAGTGAGGTCGAGAGCTCGGGGCGCACCTGCCGTCTGGTCGCCGTGGCGATATCCCGCTTACCCCGCGTATCGACTCCGTCTCCCCGCCGCCGGCGCTGCAACACGGGAGGATGTGCTGGAGCGGCGCCAGCGGAAGAGGACACCGAGTTCGAGTGAGAAAGACTCAGTCAGCGGCCAGCGGGGTGGGTCTGTTGTGTCTGCTTGGTACCGAGCCAGGGCGTCACCTCCGCCCTCTCTCTCTCGCTCTCTCGCTCTCTCTGTGTGCGTGTGTGTGTGTCATCTACCGACACAGGGAGGAACAAGGGCTCCTACTGTGGTACGGAACGCGCACACACACACACACACACACACACACACTTGGCTCCGATCCCGAAAAACCGTCTCCCCGGTCCCAGTCCCTCGAACGCACAATCGCTCAAACACATGCGGGCGGTGACACATGCAAATCCAGATGTCTTGCCGAAAACAAAACCAAAAAAAGGCAGCAAAAATAAATATATATTTATATGTATTTTTTTTTTTAAGGAAAAAAAAAAACCCGCCACAACTCGAACGTGCCGCCTCCAAACCAAAGGTCACGTCGATCAAATCTAAATAAACGGGGACACGGATGAGGGGGGCAAATAGGATTCACGTCGGTGACACCATGACTTCCGCCGCGGCGCGGGGCGGCGGGGAAGGCCACGGAAATAGCTCCTCGGGTCCTGGCAGACGCGGCAGGGCCGGGACTCCCGACGACTTCCTTCCCATCCGCGACACTTGTTCTGTTTACCTCCTCCGGTCAGGGGGGGGCGACCTCTGGGAACGCGGCGGTGTTCCGGGTTTTGACATGAACCCTTCCTCCGGGCTCGTCTCCTCGCGTGCGCGTATAAGTCACATCCCTGGGTTTGTTTGTTTTTTTTAATTTCTTTTTTATTTTATAATTTTTTTTTTTTTCTTTACAGTCGCTCCCACTGCGAGTAAACCTTTGTCTGACCAAGCACGTAAAGCCCTTTGAATCACACTGGATTACAGAGGGAGCCGCTGCAGTTGGCTTCTGTTAATCCCCCCAATTTTCCTTCACTTTCCTCCAGCCTCCTCTTCTTTTTTCAAATTTTTTTTTGGGAGGAGGTGGCGGCATTGTGCTTTTGGGAGTTGGAATTTTCCTTTTTTTTTTTTTAACCCATTCACTCACACGCTGCCTTCTCCCCAGCGTTGGTTTAGACTCCCGGGTGGGGATGGCGCGAGGTAACTCGATCCGCCAACGCCACCGTTTCGCTAATGTACTTCCAGTCTCCTCTCCTCGCCCACCCCCTCATTCACATAGTGTACTTAGCCAAACAAAAAGCCTTTCTCCGTCTTGCCCTCGCCTCCCCTCCCCTCGCTTCCCTCCCACCCTCCCTCCCTCCCTCCTTCCCCCTCGCCTCTCGCCGTCAGCCGGAGACAATGCTGCTCTGATTATAGATTTGTCTTCTTTCTCGGCAGAAGTTGTCGGCCCGACGCGCTTCTGTTGTTCTCTGCGGTCGTGTCTGGCAAGCGGCGGAGGAATGGCGGTGGAGAGCCCAACACCCGGGAAAAAAAAATTAAATAGTGGGCGACTGGGAAAAATGAGGAGCGGGAGTGGGAGTGGGAGTGGGGTGTGCGTAGGGGACGGTGAGGCCTCCTTGCTTTATTTCCCTTAAAAGCGCCGTGAGAGGCGCGGACACATGGTACAGAATTTACCCCCTTCCGCAGTGGATGGGGGAGGGGGCTGCCTGCAAGAGAAAACCACGCAGCCTCACACACACACACACACACACACACAAAAATGCATGCAGATAAATGCATATTAGGCACCAAAATGCTGAAAAACAAGCATAACCACTTGATGGGCAAGAGTGGAATAAGTAGTAGAAAGCTGCACTTGAGTCGAGAGACATGGTACCAAAAAACGACTCCGGTAAAAGTCACTCATTAGAATAGTACTTGAGCAAAAGTCTTAAAGTAGCTGATATTAAATGTACTTAAGTATCAAAACTGAAAGCAAATGGTGCGGAGGGAAAAAATAAAAACTCCTATTCATTCTCATATTTTAGACCGGTTGCCAATATTTTAGTATTTTTCAGTAAGCATGAGAGGCGCTTCATTCGGTAAGAATTAGACGCATCTTTCAATCCGACATAAGAAGACATTTGGTGTAAACATTGCCCCGGGTGTCGGTCTCCATCAGCTGGTGCAGGGGCGGCTGCAGGTGGAGCAGCATCGCCGCTGGGGGAGACCGTCCCTGTGGGCGTGTCGCCTCGAGCGGCAGCAACACGGCAAAGACCTTTCTTACCAAGGGTTAGGGTTGCCAGGTCTCCATGACAAACCCAGCCATCCCGCAACCCGCAGACGACAAAAACAACCCGCCCCAACGCTTAAAAAGTAGCCCAAGTCGGCAGGAAAACCGCAGACCTGGCAACTCTGAACGGGGGCCCTAGTGTTTGTTTACGCTCCGCTCGCTGCTGGATGTGACCCTTGGTTTACAACATGAACCTGGCGATAAATGGCTCCATCAACACCATTGGCTGCCAGTTTTCCTCCCATTTTATTAAGTCACGAAGGTGTTCAGGGGGAATGTATCGGAGTAAAACTAAAACTTTTATGAGCAAAGTAGAAGTAAAGGTCGACAGAAATACAATAACTCAAGTCAAGTACAGAGTTGGTTTACACCACTGGCGACGACGGGTCAGAAAACCTTTGAACCGCTCCCGGTCGGACGGGCCCTCGGGCGCACGGGGGCCTAAACACATAAGCCCCACATTCTGCTTCCTGAGTGTCTCGTCCCCGCTGGAGGGGGCTGTATGGGAAAGGGCTCAGTTCCATTTTCCACGGCTATTGGGGCGGGGGCAGTTAATCCGATGCACAATGTATTTAACTTTGATTGGTAGGAGTCTCAAGCCCCACCCACCCCACCCCACCCCCCCAGCCCAACCCACCTTGGGGGCCCCTTGCCACCACAGTGGCAGTTGACACGCGGGGGAACTGGTATTTGGGTGTGTTGGGGCCGGGCGGCTGAGAAAAGGTGAAGGGTCACGCGGCGCGAAAGGGCCCCCGGGTTAGGAGCGGCCGGTCAGGCCTCGGCGTGAACCCCGGGCCCCGACTCGCTTCCGTGGTTCTCTGCGGCGGCGTTTGGCAAGCGGCGGGGAAATGGTGGCGGAGGGCCCGAAAGCCTTTAAAAAAAAAAGTGAGAAAGCACGAAGAATGAGGCGTGGGAGTGGGCGTGGGTGTAGGGGACGGTGAGGCCTCCGCGCTTTATTTCCCTCAAAAGCGCCGTGAGAGGCGCGAGCACATGGTACAGAATCCCCCCTTCCGCAGTGGATGGGGGAGGGGGCGGCCTGTAAGAGAACACCACGCCGCCTCACACACACACACACACGCACACACACAATGCATGCAGATAAATGCATATCGTGCACTTCTTCACGGCGACGGGTCAGAAAACCTGTGAACCGCTCCCGGCCGGGACTGTATGGGAAAGTGGTCAGTTCCATTTTCCACGGCTATTGGGGAGACGAGGGGTCGGGGGTGGGGGCAGTTAATCCGATGTACAATGTATTTAACTTTGATGGGTTAGGACTCTCAAGACCCCCACCCCGTCTCAGGGGCCCCTCGGCGCCCTCAGAGTGGCAGTTGAGGACACGCGGGGAAGTGGTAGCTGGGTGTTCCGGGGCGGCTGGGAAAAGGTGAAGGGTCACGCGGCGTGAAAAGGGCCCCGGAGGAGCGGCTGGTCGGGGCTTAGTGTGAACCCCGGGGGCCCTTTCGCTGGATCGACCGATGAAACGTACAACCGTCAAGAGGAGGGCGGGGGAATCGAATCGCATCCGTTTGAACACCGCCGCACCATATCCTCTCCGTCCCGTCGACTCGGGTCCAAGCCCCGGCTGGAAACACGCGGGGAATAATTGTGCGGTTAATCCCGTTCCGCTTCCACTGAATTTGCATTTCGTGCCGCACCAGAGTTGCACACGTCAGGACACTGCCGCCGGGAACTAAATCACACTTGGAAGACGTTTCGGTGACCGCAGCGGGCGCCCAACACCATCTAGTGGAAACACCGTGAACTGGATGCGGGGAAATCCGGGGGCCAGAATGTTTTGAACTAGCTTTTTTTTCCCTTTTTTTTTTTCTTTCCTAATTGAGGAGGAGGGAAAAATAATTGGAGACATCTTGGGGGCGACGGCGCACACGCCACATAATGACGTCTTCTCCGCAAATACCCTCTGCGCGCTTAATGGCTGCTTGGCAGTGTCTTCAAAAGAGCTTTTCCTCGGGGACGGTCAAACTTTCCATTTTCTGGAGCGCTGACCCCACGGAGCAGCGTGAGCTCCCGAGCGGGACGGAAAGTCCCCGTCAGCGGATGGAGGACCGTCCGTCCGGCCGCGGGAAGAGGCGTCCATTCCATCGAGTGAGAAGCAGCTCGTGGCGCGTCCTCCTCTCCTTGACATCCCTGTTGGGAGAGGACTCCACATGACAATAAGAGAGAGAGAGGTTTTCCAAGAAAGGCGGGAATGGTTACCAGGAATCGGTGTTTTGACCTCTCTGCGGTCGCCCCCCACGCCCCCCCGCCTAATCATAATAGCCGCTTTTCATAACGCTCTCAATAGAACACGCGGTTTAGTCCGAGTCAGATTCACAGATGTAAAAAAAAGGTATAAGATTTCCTCCGAGGCCAAAGACAGATTTTCACCGTTTAAGATCGGGAAAGCGGACTTCGTTCAGATGTTTGCAAACAACTCCGTCCCGTTTCTGTTTTAAAGTGCGGGATTTTCCGCCGAGTCCATTCAGGATTCACGCAAACTGTATGGATCAACCAAAAATGTTTCAATACTCGTTAAAGGAAGAATTGGACTCCTGTTTGGGTAATGACCCAACTCAATTCAAAACATCACAGAAAGGCCTCTCACACAGTGTGGTTTAAAGGGGACCCATTCGTTTATATAGGTCCCAGGTCCCTAAAGCATGTATTAGAATTGTATTTATTTTATTTTTTTTAACATTCTAGCCTTAATACTATGCCTCTAACCCATCCTGGTCCCGGGTGGTCTGTTTAGTGGGCGGCACCACCCTCCTCCCTGATGTCACCTCAGTCGGTGCACTATCATTTGTCTCTGAACCAATTTGAGGGGAGAAATAAGCTATTCAGCGGCTGGATCCTCACTCGTTAACTCTACAAGGCCTCATTTCAAAGTTTGTTCCGACTTGCGTCGCCGTGTTCCGGGCTTGCGGCTGGAGCAGACGGCCAAATAAAGAAATGTGACGAGCAGACATCAGCTCATGCAGAGAGTAGGGGAAAAAAATAAAAAATAAATAAAAAATAAAAAAAGTTGTAAACATTGTGTTCAGAAGCTTGAGCGTTTTGTACCTCCCTTAAGCTTTTAATAAGTTATCTCATTGACACTTTGGCCACGTGCAATTTGAACATCCCACATTGACATGTACACGGGAAAGCTTAATAGGAGTGATTCTACGTAAAAAAAATACCAGTTATTATGATCATGTTTCACCAATAAACCACAAACACAAATAAATAATTACATAATTTATTGGAACAAACCATTTTGTTAAAGCAGTTAGTCTGAGTCGGTTACCAGGGCAGTCAGGTTTGTGCCGTTCTAGAGGTGGCTTCATCTGCCCGGGACAGTTTTGCTGACTTGAAGGAGGCGTTTCCGGCTGATGTTTTTAGGTAATTCAACTCCTGCAGCTCTTCGCTATCTGTGTCCGGCTCCTCTGAGGTGCCGGAATGCGCGGCCCTCAAACTCCCGGCCGGCCCGCCGCGCTGCCCCTTGGTGTTGCCGAGGGGGTCCGATTTCGTCACGGCTCCTCCACCCTGCGCGTTGCGCTGCGGCGCCGGCCGTGCGGCTTTGTCGACGGCCTGTTGGTTCGCCGGGGCTTTTTCGCTCCGCCTCTTGGCATGGACGCCGCTGAAAGTCGCGCTTCCCACAATGTCCACGTACCTGATGTGTTTAAAGTGGGAACGTTTTTTCGGCATCGGGACGAGGGGGTCAAACTGGCTTCCATTTATGTTGGAGGTGTCGTTGGTGGCCACGACTGGATTTTTGCCTTTGAGTGGCTTTGCCCGAACACGCTTGCCCTTCACCGTGATGCTGGTGGGCCTTGGCTTCAGCTTCAGCTTGGAGTTGCTGGGAACCGACTCGGCCTTGAGGTGTGCTGAGCTAGGGTCGGCTAAAGGGCGTCCGGTGGAGGCGAGGGGTGAGGTGAGGGTTTGTAACGTGTAGCCGGAGCGACTTTCGGTCCCTGTTCTCGCGGTTTTGGGTTGGGCTACTAAAGTAGAGGCTTGGCGGTGATATTTATCCAACTCACCGCCGGGTCGCTCGGGTGACTCCGTCGCCGTCACAGGAGCCGTTTCAAGCTCGTCGCCGCGATGGGCGTCCAAGCTGCGTGTGAATGTTGCGTTAGCCGGTGGTTGCCCCGTTTCTATCGCCGCCGCTCCGTTCTGGTCAGATCCGGGGCGGACGTTCTGGAGTCTCGCTTCACTGGAGAAAATGGATTCTCGCGCATTCCCATGCACCTCGCCTTCGACCGGATGAAAGGAGGAAACCCCGCGGGGCAAACTTTTGAACGTTGCGGATGCTGAAGGAGAGTCGTCCTCAAACTGCGAGGCCGTTCCCTCTCCGAGAGCGATCGAGCTTCTAGGGATGAGAGCGGAATAACCTGAAGTCAGAGCTCCCTGGGAGACCCTGTAGCTGGAGGATTTGTCGGGCGGGGCTCCATTCTCTAATAGTCTGCTGTAGTCAGGCACGGACTGAAATGGATCAGGCTTCGGTTGTAGCTCGGCCTCAATGTTTTCACCATCAAGCCCGGGGATATCAGATCCCTCCAGGATGGAAGTTGTTGAATACTCCCTCGTAGACGCCGAAGAAAATGGCTTGAACCATCTGTTGAATTTAATACTTTTGCGTCGCTTTAGGCTGTCATGCTTATCAATTCCAGAGGTGGAAATATCTGAAGCTTTGGCGCCCTCTCTCAGCTCGGAGCTGGAATTGCTGTGTGGTACATTAGTAGATCCTCTTAGACCAAACGTTCCCCTTTGGTTCCTGTATTCTTTCAGATCTGGTTTGTCGCCCTTATTGCCATTGCCCACACGTAACGCCCGCCGAATATTTATGTAGTCCATTTTAATTTCACTTGGTGTGGCAAGAGCCTTTGTATTTGTATCTAAGGGAGTGTCTGGAGAGTGCAAGGCCTTGGATTTGTCGTGCTGTTTAGAGAAGAGTTGGACGTCAGCTGATGTCTTGGAGTGACTCGGAGCACCACTTTCGGGAAACAATAGAGAACTCATAGATCTCATGTCCGCGGCTTGATTCGCTCGGGGAAACCCAACAGCATTCGGCTCGGGGTAACCTTGGGAGTTAATCTCCATTCTAGCTTGCGGATGTGAAGTTGGGACTCCTCTCTGGCCAAATTCATACTCTTTTGACGCGACAGGGTAATTATTAGTGCCTCTAATTGTGTAGGTCATGGTTTTGTCAAGGCTGTATCTCTGAGGGCCGGGCCTTTGGTTTGACCTGATTGAGGCGATAGCGGGTTGTCCCTCATTTCCCTCGTCAACTGGCAGCTGGATGCTAGATGTAGACCCTGTAGTTCCATTGGAGGTCTTTGTGGGCCTCCAAGACTTAAAATCAAGCATGGATCTTCGAACTTGGGCACCGGCTGGCAGATGGCTTACGTAATGTTTGTCACTGCCAGAGCCAAAGGTAAATGTCAGTGCCTCAGGCTGGTTGGGGGCGGAAGTCTCTGGGGTGTGGCCTTTCTTCCCAGTGTGGCTTCGTGGGGGAAAGTGTGGTGGCCCATTGATGGGTGGGTTGTTGCTGTCGACCCTACTTGGGTGATAGTCTGGTTTATCAGAGTTTCTTTGAGAAACATTGACAATGCGAAAGGGCCGATTGGCTTCGTTCAAAGGACGCCGGGCTTCCCGGCTGGAACTTTCTGGATTTGATAACTGCAGCTGGTAGGAAGTAGACGGAGGCTTTCTGTGCGATTTGAGGGCAGGAGAAGTGTCATGCTTAAGTGTAGAGGATGAAATGCTGTGCCCACTTGAGCTTTTCTGCTCGTTGTCTGACTGACTGTCACGTCTGACAGATGTGGTTGGGGGAGAGACGAACAGATAGGACTGGGATTTTCTCAACACATGTTGAGAGGAATTTGGAATTGGCACGACTTGTTTCTGTTGAGTACCAGAGGAGACGGGGTCATCGCTGATTGGTGCAGTTGGGTGACTTTTAATTACAGGATATTTGCCTCCTTCAAGACTTCTCTGTGAATTGAGGTCACTTGTCTTTTTCAAAAATCCAGCAGTCCAGGGTGAAAGGGGCTGCAAAACTGTTTTAGGAGAAATTAGCGTATAGTCAGTCCTACCAGCGTGTAGTGGGGATTTACTTTGAGGACCTGTCTCTTGGCCATAGGCTTCTATTCTAGCAGTGTTGGAGTACCTGGAGGAGGAAAGAACCTTATCGCGGAAAGGACTGACAGCAGCTGAGCCTTCTGTCCAGGGTCCCTTCTCGACACCGGGAAAGCCGCCGAGACGACGTCCAGATTGCCCTACCTGGTGCACAGCACTGATCTCATTGGCTGCAGAGCGTTGTCTACCAAAGGCCCCACCTGCTAGCAGATCCCTTGCATGACTACTGATGGCTTCTGAGTGAGGAAAGGAGTGTTCTTTCGCTGTGGCTTGCTGTCTAGTAATACCTTGTTGTATGTGCTTGTACCCTGTACCTCTGCGGTAACCCCTCAGCGGTCTGATGATTCGGGGCTTACGGTGGCGGGCTCTGTCGTCCAGGCCACCGGGATCACGCCAAAAGCCAAGTTCGGCAGTTTTCAAAGCGGTCAGCGGACTTGCTGCGATTGGGTTTGATGCATGGTCAACAATTAACGCAGAGTCTTTGTCCGACGCTCTCCTGGGAGTTCCTTTTTGGAGTCCTATCTCATGGCGGGCGAGCGGCGGTTCAGCAGTGAAGAGGCGGTGGTGAGGGCTGGAAAAGTATGGATTCGGCAGTGGTCTCCATTTACTGTGCTTCACTCCATTTATCTCCTGAGCAGTTATGGCTTTCGCTGAAAAGAGGGAGAGGAAAAAAAAAATGGCAGAAATAAATAAACATTAACTCAGGTATTTCTATATTCACTGTTTGTTATTTGTCTTTAGTGCAAACGTGGACACAAAAAGAAAGCGGAGGAAAAAATAGGCGACAAAACACTGCTCTGGCTTTCTCTGCTTTTAAAAGGTGACTCATAATAGTCTGGGTAATTTGCTTTGTTTATTGAATATACCCAGTGCTTTACAATAAAGGAATATAGTATTTTGCGTGTGTGTGTAAAACAGCTAATGATGCATTCCACTCAAGTCTGAACTCTGAAAAATCCAACCTCACACTTGGAAAAGTAGAAAGGAACGGCCATTTGTTGGAGTTTTGAGAGCCAATAAAGCACACCCAAGTTTACCAAGATAACAGCCCTGACGTCATGGCAACATGGTCGCGCGCCCCCTGACGGTGAACAACGTTCCCTTATATTTTAAAAAACACATCTGTCATTTGGAACTACTCTGCACTTCTCATGTTATGTAAACACGGGGACCATCCACTTGAATGACAGATTTCTGAGTCCCCATGGAATGCAGCATCACAAGTCTTTCCACCTGATGCGAACTTGGGAGTTTCCAATCCACCTCAACCGGAGCGCGGGGTAGCAGCCTTCACCAACGATGGAACACGACTGGTGGATGAGTGAGACCAGCTGTTGACACCAAAAAAGGTGCGAAATAGAAGGCGCAAACACGGACGCCCACGATCTAAAGGAATCCCCCCCCCCCGCGCCAATATATGGTCACTGACATCATGGCAACCTCTAGCCAGAGCTCGCAGCTTGCCCGTTATGACGATAAAAGAAAAATAGTGCACTTCGACTCAATAAAGTAACTTTATTTATAGAACTTTAGTAATTTTATGCTATGTCCACTTGAGAGGGCAGAACAGACACGGGCAGCTCGAGAAGTGCCGCAAAGTGATCACCGTGCATTGGGTGGGCTATAATCAGTCGAATGTAACTATGAACGAAACCAAGTCATTTCGAGGCATAAACAACCTTTCAGTGACCAGGTAGGAGCTGCAATCACTTTTTTTTTTTTGGCAAGTGGAAAACTAAATGTGACTGGTTTCGGCCCTTTAAAAAGGCATTTCAACAGGCAAAAAGGACGGGGTGGGCTGGAATCTTTTAAATGTAACCCTCGCCAATGAAACCAAGTCATTTTGAGGCATAAATAACCGTTCAGTGACAAGGATGCAGTCAGTTTTTGGTTTCTTGCCGAAAACTGATCCGGTACTGAGTACAGGCCCTCTTCCTGCACTTGAATGTACTATGGTAATCACAATGTACAAGGGTAATATTGCCTTTAAAAATACATGTGGCCGCTGTGGCAAAAACACTTATTTTCACGCGGCGATGTTCCTTGTACTCCGGTGACACTTTCACGGGGTAGAAACATCGGCCAATGTATGTCATGTGTTCTACCTCAATTCAACGCGATTTCGTCATGACCACAGTTGCCATCCGATTACGTCAGCACGGACGTTTCGCTCACCTCCGGCCGCGTGCGAAAGCCCGGCCTGTGGCGTCACAGCCGCACAGCGCGCCACCAAGGCGACCAGGAGCCTGCGGAGGAACGCAAGAGTTGGCACCGGTGACCGAAAACCAAGCCGTCCCGGGCGGAGCCGTCCCCGCCGGAAGCGCCGGCCCTACCTCGCATAAAGGCCAACGCCGCACGCCATGGCCGACGGGTTCCCGGAGTCGAGGCAGCCCGACGGATCCAGGAGCGGCTTTGAGGTCACTCCGTCCACGCCACGCACCGACGCGGCGCACCTGGCAGGTGAGGGGCCCTAATTGAAGCCTCAGGGGGCGGAGCCCAGCGGCAGCAGCCCCACAATGCACCTCGTCTTCAATTGGGAGTTAGGATGGCGGCTCGAGGGCTTCGTCGTTTTGCGGGACGGCCCCGTTAAAGATAAATGATCACTTGCGTATAAAGACACAAACACCCATTTGAAAAACGAGATGGTCAGACCGTAATAAAAAAAAAGGGTACCTCGTGTCTTATCTATTTATTTATTTTTAAAACCGTGAGGAAAGATATGACATCAACAGGCCGCGCAACAGGAAGGATGAGGGAAAAACGGACAGCGTTTATTCTAATAAATATATAACACGATTGTGAAATAATTAACATTGAAAACAAATATAAAATTATATCTACATGTGATTTCACCAGTATCCACGTTCATCTTATAAATAACATTGTGTTCTGAAATACACTGAAGTATAAAAAGTATACTACCTTTTGGGAACAATGTGTACTCAAATACGCTTTTAGTATACAAATAAGCATACTACAGTTCATAAAAGCGCAAACTGTTAAGTGCACTCGGGTGTACTAAAAGTGCATCTGTGATAGTACACTCAAATTTGACTCAAAAATATAGTTCAAATATAAGCCAGATCCAAATCCGCGCCCGCGCAGCACATCCTAATTCCTCGAAACGTCCCATCCTCTTTCCCAGACGTCGCTGTCTGGAGAGAAGCCGCTGACGTCATGGGTCGTCATGGACGACGTCATCCCGAGTCCCGCGTCGCGGCGAGATGCACCGCGGCTTAGCTCCGTCGTCACTTGGTCCAGGGAGAAACGCGGCAGGTCCACTACATGGACATGGTCAAAACGAGTAGAGCGACATCATCACCAGGTCTCGAAACTCGTCATTGGTCATGCAGTCTGTCGGAGAAAGGGGAACACATAAGTTGTAAAATGTGTAATAATAATAATAATGATGATGATAACAAAAATTCAATGAATTAAAAAACAATAATAAAAAAAAAATATGTTTCAATACGTATTCATGTTTATTTCATTGTTAAGTACATTTTTATTTAGAAATGTACTTTTATTATTATTATTATTATTATTATTATTATTATTATTATTATTATTATTATTATTATTATTATACTTTTTTTTTTTACATTGGTATTGAATAAGGTTCAAATTATTACATTTTTGTATTTTTTATGTATTTATCACGAACACAATAGTATATACTACAGATGTATATATTTCTCGCCTATAAATGACCTTACCTGCGCTGTGTCGCTGACTCCCGGTGATCTTCCTCCACATCCGCCTCCAGGAGCCCCGGAGCCTCCAGCCCCTCGAGCCCGGCGACGGGTCGCTCGCCCCCGGCGCGGGGCCTCGGGGGGCCTCCGCCCCGCCGGCCTCCGCCCCGCCGGCCTCCGCCCCGCCGGCGACGTCGTCCAGGCGGCCGGCGGCCAGCAGCTGCTCCAGCACGCCCTCATCCACGCGCAGGGCCGCCCTCACGGCCCCCGCGGTGACGTGGCGGCACAGCGGGCACACGATGACCGGGTCCGGCGCGCCGCGGCTCAGGGAGACCAGGCAGGCCTCGCAGAAGCTGTGCTTGCAGCGCAGCGCCCGCGGACAGCGCCGGCCCGCGTTGTAGGGCTGGTAGCAGACCGCGCACTCCAGTTCGGAACACATGGCGGGTGGTGTCCTTTCGTATTGGCCGGGGAGGACTTGTTGAATAGTGAAGGCAACTGGGAGAGGTGCTGGAAATTTATACCCGTGGCCGAGGTGGGAGGGACTCGGGCCCCTGCCAGCACATGAGTAATAAGAATCAACAAAAGTGAGGCAGTCCCGCCCTAGATCATTATCACACAGACGCACACACACACACACACACACACACACACACACACACACACACACACACACACACACACACACACACACACACACACACACTCAGCAGACTGGATGTTTATCTATTGACCTCAAACACTGATTCAAGTCAGTAACAGATTTTATTTATTTCTTTTTTTTTTTTGGTGTTTACTCAAGAGAGACCTAAAAAGTTGAAGAAACCGAAAAAAAAAAATATCTATTAGTGTCAAAAACATGGGCCTGGGTATTGGTGCCTATTGGTACCTCACACTTTTTTGAGGTATCGACCGAAATAACACAATACCGAGTGGTGTCGAAAAGCTCTCCGGTCAAACGACAGCCGCACTCCGTCCTTTTTGCACCCAGATCTGGAGAAAAAACGACTTTTTGTTCGCTTTTGCTCGCAGCCAATCGCCGCCGGCGTTCTTCGATTGAATGCGACGTGTGATGGGCTGACCACCCCCCGGCAGCAGCTACAACAGTCTGTCGAAGGACAGGTTCGCCATTTTTCAAATGTGTCTTAAAACAAAAGTCTGGCGTCCATATAAGCAGTGAGAGAGGTTTTCCTCGCTCTAATCATTCTCCTGTACCGGCTATTTGTTTAAAATGACACTGCACAAATATTTAATTGTACCGTTTTGTACAGTTATTAAATACATATTTCAATAATTTGAACATTTTCAAAATGTATTTGTGTTAAAATCATTTGGATGGGGAGGAGTGGTGGAATTTTACGCAACTGAATGTTTCCATTCACATGATGGGTATAGCAGAAAAAAAGTACTCTATTGTCACTTTAAGGTACTGGTATTGGTATTGGTACTGGTATCGTAGCTTTTTAACTTTACCCAGCCCTCCAAAAACATCTGTATACAATCGTATTATGGGAAACAAGAAGCAATACCAGCAGTGGAGACTCCTACTCCTATGGCCTGTGAGCTGACGACTTCTAACTGGTGAATTCTGTCTGGTTTCGCTGCTCTGATCGGGATTTCCCAGAAGTCTCTCCCATGCTGTCACTGCCGGGGGGAAGCGTGTCTAATCAGAGATATGATGTCAGCGCCCGTCGCCGTGGCGATCTTCAAACAGATTCCTCGCTTCCGCCTCGTTCCTTTCATGGTGACTTCCTCCTCCTTCTCCCAGAGTCAGCGTGTGTGTGTGTGTGTGTGTGTGTGTGTGTGTGTGTGTGTGTGTGTGTCTGTCTGTCTGTCTGTTGTTCTTTCTCGCAAGTTATGTTCATTGTAAGCTGTGCTCTTTGGCCTTCCCGTGGTGAACTTACAGTAAGGCTGCAGTGAGAAGAACAAAGATGACTATGTTTCAACTTACCATAAGTATTTAATCAGATAGTTAACTAGCCTATTGCAAAAAGGCCTTGTTGCTTAATTCTATGTGGGATAACGTTCTTTTCATTGGACTATTCCATTTGCTTCTAAAGAACCAACAATGTTTCAATGAAAAAAGTAAAAAAATAATAATAATAATAATAATTAAAGGGGACCTATTATTTTATCATTTTTAACCAGTAAACATGGGTCTCCGAGGTCCCCAAAACGTGTTTTTGAAGTTTTTTGCTGACAATACCACTCGGTTTATGCATTCTAGACATTATAACATGCCTCTAAACCATCCTGTTCCAGGAACGGGCTGTTTCACTGTAAGCCAATGGGGTTTGAGCATGAGTAGTAGGGTTCCGTTGTATGAAGTACGTAAAACAAAATAAAAAAATAAAAAATACATCTACAATTAAAACACAATATCTTTATCGGTTCTGTTTGGAGAAACGCACAGCAGATCGTGCCCGCAGCCTACGTTCATCTACCACATACTTAAAAAAAACATTTTTTTTTTTTTTTTTTTTCGAAAGAAACAGAGCAGAATTGTTTTTCAAATACTTACATCTCCATCGTCTGCAGTTTCCTCCAGGACACGTGGCATTATTTCCTCTTTCTTTTTAAAAGATTTGTGCTGGTCTGTGAAAGCAGCAGAGCAGTTCCCAGCGGCGCTTGTTACTCTACAGCCGTGGGTGGAGTCACTCAGGTGGGGGCGGTGGGGCAGTTCTTATCCTAATGTGGGCCGAGTGACGTGGGAAGGGGTGGCAGATCTGAACGGCTTGATGAATCACATGTTTTCTGGAACAGACAGCTCACAAAAAACCTGACTGGGTTGTCTTATTTCACAGTGTGTGTGCTAGTAGGCCCATCAAAGTTCAAAGTTCAAAGTGTTTTATTAGTCAGGTGTACAGTACAACACAAGGTCATTCGGTACAATGAAATTCTTAGGGCATGACAGGCAACAACTACGTAGTGTGCATGAAAAGATAAAATAACAAGGCAAAGATGATCCAATATAAAAAAAAGTAAGAGTTGGGTTACAAATAAGGGCAAGAGGTGTATGTACATAAAATTAAAATAAGAAAATAATCCTGAAACGGAAACTAAAAATTGGACATTGTAGCAGTTCCAACAGAAGTAGGTCAGTCTAATTTTTATTTTTTATTCAATTTTATTTTTTTCAAAGTTCAAAGTGTTTTATGAGGGAACAATACAAATCATAATAAAGACAAAACTACGAGTTGCCATTACCGGTGCGACCTTACTACGGCGCACCTGGAAGTCAATCGGAATCAATACAGTACAATAAGACCCAAACGCATGTGCACGAGCACTGAAAAGGTGAGTTTTTCGTACTTTTTTCATAGGGCCCCTTGAAGTAATAATAATAATAAAAAAATCTTTAAATTGCTGAAGTTGGCCCCGCGTCAGGTGGCTTCAACCAACAGACGGGCGTGCCAGGAACATCAACGGGCGTCTCTTTTATGGTGAAAGGCAACTGGCACGCCCCTCAAAAAAAATCCAGTCCGACGGGAGAATTCTTTCTATTTTCATTCATTCGTTTCGTGCATCGGCAGCGTTTCCGCGACTGAGGAGACGCTCTCCGTCAGGCGGAACCGTCCCGGGGGTGAAGAGACGTCCAGAAGGACGAGCGGAGGGCATGGAGAGAGAGGGGGGAGACGGTGGGAATGGTAATGTTATTCCAGTAGGATCCTAAAGGAATTATGGCGCCTTGCTGTGGTCCCTCTCATACGAAGACTTGATATGTGACTGGGCCCAGTGTGGGGCTTCAAAAGTAACGAGTTGCAGTAATATACACGGGTTACTTCTACAATATAATTACAGTTACCATGTCAAGTAACGCGTGTCGCCATTCGATATGAAGTGTGAACGTGCCACAAAAAAAGCGCTGCAGAGACATCCGAGGGCACATTAAGGGTAATCTTGATTGGTAGGAATATATCTAAACCTATATAATCACATTTGCATGTACAGTATGCACACACAGAATCGCGATTGTGGCGCCTCCCCTTGCGGCTGCCTGCGCGAGCACCTTGTGTCGATTACGCATATTTTTGTATTTTCTAAGTATATTTTAGAGCATATAGAGCTTATTGTGCGTAATCACCGGGTGTCATGACATTTCACTGCATATATGTATGACCGTATGTATATGTATGTGACAAATAATCTCTTGAACTTGAATATAATGAACACCACCTCATGCAGCCTCAGTCACAGGTTTAATTTGGCACCCAGGGTTCATTCTCTCACGCACATCGAGAGACAAGCATAGCTGCTTGTCGTTGGACCTTGGACTCCCGCCACTGAAGTTTGCCTTATCTTGAGCACGTACGACCCCGCGAGGAGGTCCAGCTCACCGTATGTTTCTTCCGACGCCCGAAAATAAACCGTTGGTCTCAGGGAGCTGCTCTTGAGCACATCTCTGATCCGACCCTCGTACGAGTTCAAAAACCAACGTCTGTCTGCCTCTTCATTTAAAACCACTGACTGACAAACTGCAGATTACAGCGACCCTCTAATTTCTGGAACAGTAATGATCTCTAGACCGCCTCCAGAACCCGCTTCCACTTTATCATGAATGCATAGTCGGACTTCTGCCCTCACAAAGTAAGTACTATTGTGGAGTAATTTTTTACTTTCAAATGAAAGTAAAACGTATTACGCAGTGAGTTGCATTATAAAAGTAATTTGCCCAACGATGAACGGGCTGGACGCTACGTCAGGGCTTATGCCCGATAAGCCTCCACCCGACAGGGATGGATCAGGGTGTTTCTTCAATAATTGCATTTTTAGTGTCATGGCTCCCCTCGTCTCGAAAGCCCGCTTCACACCGAGTCCGTCATCGTATCCGACTGTCGGAGCCTCCGCCCAGTGGCCGCTGAACTGCCCCCGGGGTTTGGCGTCGCATAATATCTCCGGGGAAAATGCACTGGGTTGTTTTTTTGCCCAGAACAACAGTGAGCAGTTTGCTCAGCTGGACATTCACCATGTTCCACGAATGAGAGTTCAACACTCTCTTCATGTAGTGTTTGCAAACTGCAAATAAAAACAAATAAATACACACTGTTCACATGCTATTGACTTAGTTTTAAGCCCACTTCCAATAAAAACAACTTGACCGACGTCACTTCCGGTCGTACCGTCGGGGCCGTACCGGTCGTCCCGCGCAGCTTGGCGCCTTCGGCCGCGCGGGGAAATTCAGCGCCGCAGCGCGTCGCGGCTCTTCGCGTTAAGTCAAGTCAAGTCAAGTCAAGTCAGGTTTATTTATAAAGCCCTTTAATGACACGACTCTCCGAGGGCGTCGCAAAAATCCACATTTCCCGGAGAAATCAACGGCATCCTCCGAGTCTGATCCCCTCATCCAGGCGAGGAAAAACTCCCAGAAAACCCTTTTTGGGGGGAAAAAAAAAAAGCCTTGAGAAGGGGCCACAAAAGGAAGAATCCCCCTTCCAGGATGACCGGGACACAATGGAGGCCGAGTGGGCAACAACAATGATAATATAATATGAAAAATCATAGGATGTTGTACCTCTTTACTCTGCGATGTTAAAGCTACTCAATATGGGCGTTTTTTTGCCGGTGCAGAGCGCCGCAGGTAGACGCCTCCAGGGTTCGTCATCAGCCCCGATTCCAGGTAGCGTGCCTCCCAGAGAGAGAGGGCGGAGGGTGGGGGTAAAATACAGCGGGTTCATATCCGGACGCCACGTACCGGGGCTAAGGGGTGAGGGCGGGGTTCGAGGGGATTGTAACCGGATGGGGTTTGGTTAACCAAATGCAAGGCTGTAAAAATGTGCTCTGATCCCCCTGCGGGCGGGGCGTTGCGGGGAGCACCGGGGGCCCCCCCAGGCTTCGGAGCCTGCCGACCTCTTTTTAACTCTCTGCTTTTTCTCCTGCTGAAGTTCTCTTATCATCTGACAACGCTGCGAGTCAGTATAGCCGAGCGGCAGATTGCTATCCGTGCGGAGTCGTGGTAGAGAAAAATAATACATAACACATACGAATAAATAAACGACAGAGAGTCCTCCTGGGCGTTCTCATTGTTGCTGCCGTTTCAGAATATTTGCCCTTACTCCGACTGTCTTGTTCGATGGGCAAAGGTTTGGTTCCACCCGCCCCGGTTTGGGCCTGAAAATATCGGGAGCAGCGTCGCTGGACTTGATCCAAGGAATTTATACATAAATTAACTAAATGTGTGCACAGACACACAGACACACACACACTCACAGGCACACACACACACACACACACACCCCCACGTAAACTTGTTTTATGGTGCTAAATTGTTTGGAATCCCTCCAAACTCAGCAGTGTACATATTTGTCCATGGGCCTGGGGTGTGTTGTTAGCGTGATGGTATTTTAACTGGTCTGTGGCAAGTAGCTCTCCAGACGAAAGACAGAATGGACAGGGCAGGGTGTGTGAACAATGCCCAAGGACGGACACGCAAACGGGTAACATGCACACGGGAATTGATTTTCATCCGTGGAGCTACTACAAATTACCCAGGAAACCCAGTCGGTGGCGAGTGGTTAAACGGATGAGCGCCGTGACTCACGCTCTTTGGAATCTCTCCATAAAACAGGAGATGAAAAACATCAGCATCCCTGAGGGAGCAACATCTGGCTGGGACAGTGGGACAGTGGGACTGTGGGACTGTGGGACTGTAGGACAGTGGGACAGTGGGACAGTGGGACAGTGGGACTATGGGACTATGGGATAGTGGGATTATGGGACAGTGGGACTGTGGGACAGTGGCACTGGGGGACTGTGGGACTATGGAACTATGGGATAGTGGGATTATAGGACAGTGGGACTGTGGGACAGTGGGACAGTGGGATAGTGGGAAAGTGAGACAGTGGGATTATGGCACTGTGGGACAGTGGGACTATGGAACTATGGGATAGTGGGATTATGGGACAGTGGGATAGTGAGACTATGGGACAGTGGGACTATGGGACAGCGGGAAAGTGAGACAGTGGGATTATGGGACTGTGGGACAGTGGCACAGTGGGATAGTGAGAAAGTTGGACTGTGGGACTGTGGCACTGGGGGACTGTGGGACTATGGAACTATGGGATAGTGGGATTATAGGACAGTGGGACTGTGGGACAATGGGACAGTGGGATAGTGGAAAGTGAGACAGTGGGATTATGGCACTGTGGGACAGTGGGACTATGGAACTATGGGATAGTGGGATTATGGGCCAGTGGGGCTGTAGGACAGTAGGACAGTGGGATAGTGGGAAAGTGGGACTGTGGGACAGTGGAACAGTGGGATAGCGGGAAAGTGAGACAGTGGGATTATGGCACTGTGGGACAGTGGGACTATGGAACTATGGGATAGTGGGATTATGGGACAGTGGGACAGTGGGATAGTGGGACAGTGGGACAGTGGGATAGTGGGAAAGTGGGACTATGGGACAGTGAGACAGTGGGATTATGGGACTGTGGGACTGTGGCACTGTGGGACAGTGGGACTATGGAACTATGGGATAGTGGGATTATGGGACAGTGGGACTGTAGGACAGTAGGACAGTGGGATAGTGGGA
The DNA here is from genome assembly GCF_960531495.2 of Zeus faber. Taxonomy (NCBI): domain Eukaryota; kingdom Metazoa; phylum Chordata; class Actinopteri; order Zeiformes; family Zeidae; genus Zeus; species Zeus faber. The sequence goes on along the minus strand of NC_137209.1, from coordinate 7,935,569 downwards.
AAGTGGGACTGTGGGACAGTGGAACAGTGGGACTGTGGGACAGTGAGACAATGAGACAGTGGGACAGTGAGACAGTGGGACAATGGGACTGAAGCCGCTTGAGCACCCGCCGTGCGCGCGTCCCTCCCTCTCCCCTGACATAAATGAGACGTCTGATCCTGAGGATGTTTGTGTTTCCTGCAGCTCGCATCGTATTCTCTGATCCCGACTGCAGCCAAATCATGTCTCGTTCTCCTCACCCAACATCTGTCCCTCTTTCCACACCTGGGGGGGGTCCTACCGCAGGCCACCACCAGGGGGAGCCAAATGTCCCCGTACCACCCGCGGAGGTGCTGCTGGGCACCAACCACCCCACCTCATGCTACCCACCGCAACCAGCACATTCCCTAGAGATCAACAAGCCTAAATAAACACTTAATACTTACATCAAATACACACAAGCCTTAATAAACACTTAATAATTACATAAAACACACTGTGGATTGGTGTGTTTATATGAATAAACAAAAATGGTGTATGAATACAATCATCAATATTAATCGGACAACAAATGTAAGAATTCAAAAAGCTCATAGTGTTGACACCAAACCACTTTCGACCATTGTGTTGTCTCCAAAATCCACGCGCTTTTCCCTCGTCTCCGCTACTTCCACCCTAGGAATTAAAGTATTTATGTATGCATCACCCGGTGACGTTCCTCCATCATATCCTTCTCCGTCACTCCGGGCGGGGGACCGAACAACGTGCGCGGTGGGGAAAAGCGGAGGAAAGTGGTTTACGACGCGTCCAGGTGAAGTCCGTGCTCCGCTGTTCTCCGCTGCGATCTGATTTGGCCCGAAAACGACATAATGCAACGCATTCCCTCTCTCTCTCGAGTTGTATATGTATGTACTCGGTGTGTATATACTCTACATATACACATGTATCGTATATAGCTACAGAAACACCGATACAAACAGTATAAACAGGACTAGGTAACGAGGTGGGGGGCGTTGACGTTATGCGTGAGGGGGGGTGGGGTGGGCACAGCGGTGACGTCACACGCCGCGTTGGCTCCGCGGTGAGAACTGATTCAGCCCCCCCCCCGCCCCCGCCCCCACCCCCCGCCTCCACCCCCGCCCCCGCCCCCGCCCCTCGGTGTTTTGTTGGGGGAAAAGTTGTGTCTCCGTCGTGTGGATGTAGTGTGCTGCGGTTTCTCGCTCCTCGGTGAAGCGGGGCCGCAGGTTGTGCTTTTTGTGACCGCGTCCTTCTCGAGGTTTCGCGGCGACGGGGGCTCGAAAGTTAAAAGTTGCGCGCGTGTGGCTCGGATTTAACCACCCACCCCCCCTCCCTCCCTCCCTCCCTCCCTCCGGTGGCCATCGCTTCACCTCTCGGTTCCGTTAGCAGCTAGCCGCTAATGCTAACTAGCCAGCTAGCCACCGATGCTAACGGGCCACCTATCTGTTGACGCTAACTAGCCACCTAGCCGCTAATGCGAACTAGCCGGTAGCCACCTAGTCGCTAATGCTAATTAGCCACCTAGCGGCTAATCCCTACCTCGCCTCACAAGTTTTTTTTTTTGGAGCGTGTAACGGCGTAAAAACCAACAGTCGCGATGGCGGAAACCAAAATAATATACCACATCGACGAAGAGGAGACGCCGTACTTGGTGAAGATACCGATTCCCGCCGAGAACATCACTTTGCTGGATTTCAAGCAGGTTTTAAACAAGCCCAACTACAAATTCTTCTTCAAGTCCATGGACCAGGACTTCGGGTGAGTGATGGCTGTGCGGAGCCGGGTGATGGTCGGCGGTGTGGCCGTGTGTGTAACGTCCGTAAAGGCTTCCAAGCAAACGCGCTGGATCCGAAACGGCTTTCTGAATTCCACTCCGCGGCGTATTATTCAGCCGCATTTGTGGAAACGCGTAGGAAAAGTGCAGTTTCGCCCCGTGTCAAAATGTCACGAAAGACTCGATCAGAAGCGCGTCGCACGTTATCATCTGTGAAGACCGTTTTTTTCCTCTCCGCGGGGCGGGGGGTTGTTTTAAACAGCCTTTCCAGCTTGTTTCGGCTCATTTCGCTGCGTCCTACTTTTTTTGTTTTGTTTTTAAAGGATCGCAAGTGACTAATAAACAATATGGAATCACGCGAGATGTGTTAAACGTCCCCCGAAACTCTGTCGAACGCCCCCCAAAACTGTGTGCTGTTAAACGTCCCCCCAAAAACTGTGTTAAACGCCCCCCCCCCCCAAACTATTTTAAACGTCCCCCCCCCCCACCCCCCCAAAAAAACGCTGCAGATAATCAGACCCGTCTCAACAATGGAAGCCTCCCTCCTTCTCCCAAATCCTCACTCCATCATCTTCTCAAATCTGTTTCCTCCCCCTTCCCCCCCTTCTTGTTTTTCAGGAGTGAAGCTGTGATTTATTTATTATTATTTGTCTTTTAAACAGTTTGGCCAGGCAGACGCCTTCCCTCCCACCCAGCCCGAAGGAGCCGTCTCCTCTATCAGTTCATCTTTTTTTAATTTTTTTTATATTTACTATTATTTTAAGCCCCCAAATGGAATGCGGGTTTTTTTGGGGGGGGTAAATCTCCCCGGCGACGCCCTGTCAGAGGCTCCTGGTAAAGCTTTTGTATTCCTGGGTTGAAAGGATGCGGCGTTGGGGGATCCTCTCCACGCGGAGATATTCCCAAATGTTCCGCTCCGCTAAAGCGACGCCGTTTTTTTCTTTTAGCCCGGTAGACTGTTTCGGTTTGTTCTGACGCCCCCCAAAAACCGTGTCGAAATGGAGGTGCTCCCCAAATATACTGTTTGATTTTGTCGGTTGCGCCCGTCCGGCCCAAGTTGATGCCGACGTGTGTTCGGTCTGATGAGATGGCAACCCGGGGGCGGAGGTGGCGGGGCGGTGCATTTTTGCGGCAACAAGGTAGAATCCTTAACAAGACTAACTCTGTGATTGGCCGATGACTTAAATTGGGTTAAAGGTGCTGAGTCGAAACTCTTGGTTGCTTGGAGTTTATAAATTTGGGATGCTGAGTGGAGTGCAGAATGCCGCCGCCGCTCGGGTTCTTACTGATACGGTAACAAAACAAATACCGAAATGAACAGGTGAGAGCGGTGACCACGGAACACACTGAGTGTGTGTGTGTGTGTGTGTGTGTGTGTGTGTGTGTGTGTGTGTGTCAACCTCTGTAATTCAGTTACCTGCTGTTTTGTTTAAACACGACCAGGTAGAACACGAAATTCACTTTGTTCCCAAATGAACGTGGAAAGGGAATTGAGTCGCGACTACGGCACATTATGATCGGACCCAATATCTGACCCGATGCCGCTGTTGGTATTTGGGGAAAAAGTTATCAATCCATCCCTCAGACAAACGATTCAGTAGAAAACCATCAATAAACATTTAAATGTGATTTTATTAACGGTGTTTGGGTTTTGTTGCTTCTATTGACATGATATTAGACATTGTCGTGATAGTAAAAAAAAAAGGTATCGAGGGAAGTACTCTATTGTATCGTTATCACTTTATGGTACTGGCATTGGTATCGGTACTGGTATCGTTATTTTTTAAACTATGTCCTGCCTGAGTAGTCAACTATTTGAACAGAAAGTGTCTTGTATAAGTACTCAGTATTGCAAAGTTTGAGTTCTCAGTACTCCGTGTCCGTCTCCCTCGAGTACCAACCGTACCGATCCAACAATGCAACGCTGGACTAAAGAGGTTTCTGCGCGTCTCTTTATTTTAAACAACTGCCCGTTTGTAAACGTTCCCCTCGAATGGAAGCATTTCCACTTTGAGCGCCGATCTACAAAGGAGCACTCAGCTCTCCGGAGGAGCGGCGGTGGAAAGTTTCACGGCTCGGAGCGTATCGTATAGCGACCCGTGTGGCGCTTCCTCTCTCATCCGAATCCCTCCAACCCAGTTGAGATGCAGGATTTCAAACATAGCTCCGAGTTGTCAGCTGTCCAATCAAAGCCGGGGCATTTCCCTCCCTCCCCAGCGCAGAAGTGTGGAACAGAGTGTGTGTTTTCACCCCCCCCCCCCCCCCCCCACCTCCATACGAAGCCAGCTGTCTAATGGAGAGATCTGTGTGTGGCGGGGGAAGAGATGCATGATGGGGCAGAGTAGTTCAGACCCTCCGTATCGTTTTGGTGGGAGCCGGGCGGGGGCCATTTTCTGGGGGTCTGGGTCAGAGTCAACAGCAGGGATGGTGAAGGAGAGATGGAGCGGTGTGGTGCATCTTTACTGGGACCGGGGGATTGTAGAGGAACGGTTAATGAATTTGCCCTGGGTGGGGGGGTGTGTGCGCGTGCGTGCGTGCACGCACGCACGTGTTTGGACTGGAGATTAACGGAACCTGGGTTAAAGGGGTTGAGGGGTTGAGGGGGGAGGGGGTTAGAATTTCAGGTTTCTCAAATGCCAGCGGGACACAGCATATTTGTGTGTGTGTGCATGCGCGTGTGCAATTCAGGCATCTTAGTGTGTGTGTGAGATGGCTCGGACTGAGGTCATTCGTTTGTTCGGGGGGCCAAGGCATGAAGACAATTACTTTCTCGGGGGTAGAGTGTTGCGTCAGTCTGCTTTCTGGATGCCATTCCAAGAGTGCACAGGAAGAGGTATATTGAGGGGGGGCGGGTGGAGATTAAAATGTCCTGAGCTACGCACACCGTAGAATAACGAAAATCAAACACGTCTTGGCAACCAAGAACTTGAGGTGGCTGTCAAGGAAAGGTGGAAGGTGCCCAAAGCAAGTTAAATATATAGGCCTATATACAGCTAAGCTTTCCGTGACAATTCCTCCCCCGTGCCCACAACAATCCGGCCCTATGCTAACACTCGCCCACAACGCCGGCTCCCGACAGCTGCTTAAGAAACCCCGGCGGAGCCCGGGCGGCGCTCACAATGCTTAAGCAGGGGCTGGAAGGCGAGGCTGAAAAGGCCTCTCGAGGGGTTGGAGCGGTTAAGTGTCCCTCTGTGGAGCTCTTGTGCCCCAGCCCCGGTCCCAGTAAACTGCTGTAATAACACGGTGGCGGGCCGCCGAGGAGGAATTACACGGCCGGGGCTGGCTGTTTGTCTTTCTGACAACGCTGAAGATGGGGAGGGGAGGGGGATGTGAGAGATTGATGGATTTAAGGGGTTGTTTGAGAAAAATTACGGCTGTCGAGGACATGCGGTTGTCGGCGAGGGGGGTTTCTTAGCCTATTTACTCGCTTCTGTTTGGTTTCGCCATATGCTGGCACACAGGAAAACAGGCTCAAGAAGAAATACACTTAACGCTTCAAATTATTATTTTTTTAATGAATAAAAGTGTGGATAAGCAATTTGTAAAGAGCCGTAGAGGAGCGGCTTTTAAGTTTGTTTATTCTGTGTCCTAATATCTGCTGTGGAGCTGATTCATGGCGGCAATATATCCTGTTTTCTTAACTCTTTCTGTCTCTCTCTCTCTCCCCCTCTCCCTCTTTTCTACTTTGCAGGGTGGTGAAGGAAGAAATTTCCGACGAGAGTGCCAAACTGCCGTGTTTCAACGGCAGAGTGGTGTCATGGGTAAGAAATGATAAAGGGGTCCGAGACGGTGAAAACGACAACGTTGATTCTTTCTTGTCGGGAGATGTTAGGCGAGCCAGGCCACTTGTGTGGCCTTTCTAGACAATCAGACTTTTAAAACCACAACGGTATGGCAATACCTGCAAGCTCCCCAAGAAAAATCCAAAACCTGCTACTTTTTCTTCGACTTAAGCGACCGAAGTACAATGATCACAAATGTTTCAAATATCTAACTTTTAATTTCCTGCCAAATCTGATACGACGCGTATGGCAAAGATGCACTGCAAGGAGGCAATATCTTTGTTTTGCAATATCTTTGTTTTGCGACATTTTGTTGTTCAGAACGACTTCTTCATCTCTCGTTTTTTTTTCTCCAATCCAAACGCTCCCATGGCCAGAGAAAGGAGGTAACTCCTTGCAACAGGAGGTAATGCACTTCATACACTATGCAGTCTTTATTCTGGGAAACCGTTTTATCTACGGCGGCTGCCAATATCACCGAAAATTCCCAAACCTAGTTGTAGTGGCTTTGATGATATTTTATGCTTCAAACCGCACTTTTCCCTTTCCATTGCTTAAAGCTATCCCTAAGTATTTAACTTGTGCAGTGTGGTTAAAAATGTCTTAGATATGATCTCCTGTAAGGGGGGTGGGCGGGGAGCAGCAGGAAATGAAGTCGCCAGATTCTGGGTTGCACTAAGCTCATAACTTACGACGGGCGTCCAGAAGAGTTTAGCAAAGCAGATTTCACACTCAGAACTGCACTCGGTGCTCCGTTGCTGTGAGAAGTTCCCGGGGAAATTACACGATACCCCAACTATGCGCATCAGAGATATTCTGCCTGCGGAGCATCTGGTGCTAATGGGACGGTCAGCGCGCAGGGGGCGGAGTTGGTCTGCCTAGCACGGTGAACCCGCACTGCCTAATTTACCCGGCTGGCCGTGCACCCAACTGTGTGCGCGCGACGTCCCCTCCCGACTCCACCCCCGCGACTCCTATTAACGTAGAGACAAAACATCGGGACTTGGCCCAGATAGACAGGTTCGTGGCGGAGGCATCTGTTAAGTGCATAAGCATGAGGCAAAAGATTAAAGGAGGGAGAGGGGGGTGGGGGGACAAAGAGAGGAGACCGCCAGGACTGATATGTGATCCGCAGCCCCAGCTCGGGTGGACGGTGATCTCCCACAGGACGGGGTGTTCCGTCGTCTCACGGCCGCTAGCGGGGCAGCAAGACGCCGTTCATTCACTCGAGCAGATTTATTGACTCCTCTGGGTTGAACTTGCTCTGATGCCCTGCGTGTGGAGGTACACAGATATAGATTTTCAAAACACAGTAGGGAGTTTAGTACTGAGTTTTGGCCTCCCGTCCACGCAAGACTGTGTTTTGGGTCACTGGAAACAAAGCTTTTGGAAAACGCCTTAGAGGGTGGGGATTTTTCAAAATCCTGTTTTCCATGTATTGGTGTGGAGAACCTCAACTTGTGCGTTTGCGCGTGCGTCAGGAGCCTGCGAGCGATGGCCACCGACCAGTTTGTTTACATGTGGTCAGTGCTTAAGTCTCTCCAACGTTAGGAATCCCGTCCAAACAGTGTTGTGTATGAGTTTAATGATGCCGTCGCTTAATACTGTACACATGCTCCTCATGTTCTTCTGCGGTCTTTCCCATCACGTTTTATGACATTATGGCGTGTTTTAAATTGTTTGTGCGTTTTCTTGTGGATGGTACAGATTTTCGCACAATGGTGTGGACAGGAGGGGGGGGGATGCATTTTCAGAAATATTCATATACGTGTGGACATGGCCCGAGTGTTGCAGTACTTGCTTGTAGCAGGGTTGGGCAATATGTCCAAATTTTACTACCCGCCACCGTCGATACACTTATCGATATACTTGCTGGGGGAGGAGGGGTCGGATTGATGGTGCCCCGATGAGCTTCTCCATGCGCCCCTCTCCCACTCTCCCTCTCCATTTTTCCCGTGGGTGCTCGGGCCCTGATGCGCCATGTGCAGTGTGTACAGGGCCGCTTGGGTGGAAAAAGGATTTTCAGCGAATGCAGTCATTGAAGAGCACGCTGTGAAAAAGAATGCAGAATCGTCTTTATGGGATGAATTTGGTTTTAAGACAGATGCAGCCGGCAAGCCGGAGGATGTAAATTAAGTAATTTGCCTTCATTGTAAACGCGACCCAGGACGGAGTGCCGGGTCTCACCGGCCGCAAACAATCGCTTAATTAGGCGTTTGTTTTTTTGTTTTCGATTTTTGATGGCTGCTTTCTAAAATCTCACAACAAAGGATAAAGAGTGGAGGAGTAAAATAAAATGATCAAATCGTGTAATTATCCCGGAGAGAAGGAGCTGTCTTGGTCTCCGCTCCCCCGGCGGTGGAGGTGGGCGCCCTGGGCCCGGCCCTTGACCCCACAATAACTGGTGTGTGTGCGCTCTTCACTCTGCCGCCTTGTTCTTCCAATACCTGAACCCAACCTGGTTCAGAATTACCTGGAAACGGGGTTTCCGGTGACTTGTTTCTTCTTTTTGGGGTTTTTTTCCTGACGTGGAGAAAAGCACCGGACTTGGTTAAAGCGGTGACATGGGACACCCCCCCCCCAAAAAACGCCCATGGACTCGCCAGTTGCCGAAATATTTGTCCAATGGCCCAAGCCTTGCTTGTTATTGGAACAGTGTGAAATGTGTAGAACTTTTGGAAGCCTCAGATGGGTGTGGCCCGATTGTACCAATTACTCAATTTACTAATGAGTGTTGCACGGAGAACAATGCTTGTACTTGGCCCGAAACCGCACTTGTGTACTTGTAAAATAGCTCGGCAACCCAAACCTGATCCCACTGTAAGTTAATTGCGTTCAGTTCCCATTTGATGTTTTTATTTTTGGACAGTTTGAGGATATATCTGGTTTTATTTAAACAAAGCAGCGAATGACTGAACTACCCAGAATGATCAACAAACATCTGTCCGAACTCTTACTGTAACTGAAAATGTCAGTATTTGTATCGGTACTCTGTATCCAAGATGGACAACTCGGTGCTCATTAGTGGTTCGCGGGTTGACTCGTGACCCGCAGGTCCCGCGGGTAGATCTGTGCTTTGGGCGGGTGGCAGTCAGCAATAAACGTTCAGAATAATTGCGGATGGGTTACGACAGAAGAGATTTTGATCATTATTATTATTTCTTTTTTTTTTTCTTTTTTTTTTTTTCAGGGGTAGACATTTACTTCAATGTAATATTAAGTCTACAATAAATATGGGGTGGAAATTACGGGGGGGGGAGTGGTGTCCAGACCCTGTTTCCTGGGTAAAACAGAGAGTTGTCCTCCTCAATATATCATTGTCATAAATTTTCATCATAAACATAACTATATAATTTATTTATTTTAATTTAAATCGCGGCTCCCTCTCTGACGGTACCGACTGTGCACCAGCGATGGGTCACCTGGATCGATGCGCAAAAACAGTGTTTTTATTTTAGAGGTAGGTTATTTTATTTTACTCCCGTTTCTTTATGTAACGAAACAAGCACTGTGCATGATGGGGTGCGGTTATACGTTGCTTTTCACGGCGGCAGAGAAAATTCACAGCCCTAGGCGCTTTGCAAATGCCCGAACGTTTGTGTGCACACACACTTTGGTTGTATAACAGGGAGAGACGGGTTAAGTGTGGGATAGCGTTTCACTATGCCCCTGAGACGTCTACCTGAAAAGAATACCACGTTTGTATGTCAAAGTAATTGACATCTTACTCCGCTGGCTCCCGACTCCCCTTCTACTTCTCACCCTCTACTCGCATCGTCCAAACTCAATATCTCATTGTTCTGTTTGCCCCCTCTGCTATATTCTTTTCCTCTTTCATTTCCACTCCTCTGTGGCTTCCTGTCCATTACCTGAGCTGCTAACCTTCTCTCTCTCTCTCTCTCTTTCTCTTCTGGTCAGCTGGTATCTTCGGACGCTCCGGCAGCCGAGCCCCCGGTTGCTGTGGTCCCCCCACCGGAGGTCATCGCCCAGCCCTCTCCCCCTCCTCCGCCACTGCCTCCCCCGCCTACGGAGAGGACTGGGGGCATCGGCGACTCCAGGCCTCCGTCTTTCCAGTGAGACACACACACACACACACACACACTCTTCACACCCAAAGCAATGTTTATTTCCACCTTGAATGAGTCGGGCGTAGATACATTTTCAGTCAAAAGCTGTACACATAACGTAATTTCGCATATGAGAACACGTCTCCACGCCCCTCTCTTTGTCATAATACTGTGGGTACTGTATCTCGGATTGCCTAAACGGCCCCGAGTATCATTTTTCTGACTATTACAGTGAATACAACAGCCCATTTGAAGTTAATCTCAGTCCGGGCCGCCCTCTCTCATTAACGTCATCGGCCTTGGGAACTACTTTCTCACCGACTCTGTTGTGACTATGTACCAATGCCCAACTGTTCTGATAATTTCGGCCCGCGCTTTCATTCACACATGGTTATCACATAAGTAGAACCTGGACTGGCGTTTAGAGGGAGGTGTGTTGGGGCTATTTTTATAAGGAATGTGAGATTGTGTCCCGTGCTTGCTCTCCTGTTTTATTTCAGACTGTGTTCCTTTGTGTGCGAATGGAGTAATTGCATTTTGACGTTCTTGCATTGAGATCTCCATTAAGCCCAGGCTATTTATCACACGCAAGACAAAATGTTCTTGTCACCTGATCTTGGAGGTGATAAGCCGCTTTTCTACTAAGGTACAGGAACTAAGGAACTGTTAGATTTGATACGTCATTTTTGGCCCACGGCTCGGTCATCGATTCATCAGCCGCTCTGTTTCGGGTACTGTTTTTTTTTCTTTCCTAAAACAATAGTAGAGAGGGGAAGCGATTAGAGTGAGTGCCAAACCATCTCTATTAAATCAACGTGTGTTCTTGTGTAGCTTGCGTTTGTCCAATCAGCGTTGTTCAGCGCTACGAACTCTACCCCAAAGCCCTCAGAAAAGTACCACCTCGCTTGCAGCAACTTATTGGGCACCGGGAACTGTTTGCGTGGAGCCACTTTCGGAACAGAGTTCCTCCGCTGGAAAAAGGCCTTTGTCCCCGACATGCTTCCTGCGGTGGAAAAGCTCCCGTAGAATGACAGGTTCTTCCAAGGCTAACCAAGCAGCTAAGCAACATTAGGACTATGGAAAATCCAGATAGCGATATCAATAGGCCAACGTAACACGCGTTTCCACATGTTTGAGTTTGACAGTGCTTGCAATATTGCACTAAATCTGATGTTGAAACCCCTGTGCTGATACTGCGAAACATTTTCTCACACTCGTCACATGAAATCAATTGCGACTATATGTAAAAACAAATGGGAATGATTTGGCCCTTATATCGGCTGTGATCGTGTATGCCGTGGACCTCCCGTTTGACCCCCTCCTCTCTTTGCCCCTCAGTCCCAATGCAGCAGGTAGCGTCGAGACCCTGGACGACCAGACCGAAACGGAGTCGGTGGTTTCATTCAGGAGAGAGCGGCCTCGCCACCGAGACAACCTGGAGCCACACGGTGAGCGTCGCCGCGCGGTCGCCTTGTGGGGGTCCTCTCCGATTCCTCATTGAGGATGGTGTGCCATCAAGATTTGGCAGGCTGCCACGCCGCCGAACAATGAACAGCGGCTGATACGATCGTGGAATGAGGACACGCGACCAACAGAGCAGAATGTTTGTTGTTTTGCGAATATGCCCCGACATGATCAAACATGAATGCTCACAGCGAATGTTCTCTCTCATTGACTCCCCGCCGCCGCCCAGGGCCGCGCATTAACGGCCAGAGCCGGCTGGAGCGCCACCTCGCAGGCTACGAGAGCTCCACCACGGTGATGAGCAGCGAGCTGGACACCACCAGCTTCTGTGACTCGGAGGACGACGACACCATGAGCAGGTCAGAGAGGAAGGAACGGAGTAGACGAGTGGCTCGCCACTGCCCTTGCCTCAGGACCCACATTCATCCTTTAGTCATTAAGTCGTGCCCCAAATTGAATTTCCTTAAAAAATAAAGCACAGCATGAATGGTACAGGGTTCCGCAATACCCTTCATACACTGTGTGGCTGGCTTTAACGTCGAAATCCAGAGGGAAGCAAATGATCTGATGAGATTAGCTCTGATTTAATTTGACCTGCTAACGACATTGATGTTATTTTTTTGGGATGTTTGTGATATGAGTTCACGACGGCCACTGTTGGCAGCTGTTGAAAACAGTATTTCAAAATAAAAGCATGGTTTACGAAATCCGATATACTTAAACAAATATACAGATTTCTATTTTTATTTATTTATTTATTTATTTATTTTAAGAAGTGGACATATATTCCCACTTTCCACTCAGAATGGCCCGCAGGTCGACAATCCACCAGTTAAGAACCATTGGAGTAGACTAGAGCATGAAGACCATATATTGGATTTTATAAGAAAGAGGGTGCACTAATCAATCAACTTAAAAAAAGAGTACTGAATATGTGATTTTCCGAAAACAAAATAATCTCCTGGTTTGTAGCTTTAAAGTAGAAATTGAATAGGGCAAAATAAAGTAAGCCTATTAAAGGTTTAAAGTAGGCATGCTTCTATTCTGACCTTTCACCTTTGGTTGACCTTCAACCTTGTAGGTTCAGCAGCTCCACGGAGCAGAGCACGGCATCCAGGCTTCTCAAACGCCACCGCCGACGCAGGAAACAGCGCCCCCCGCGTCTGGAGAGGGCAAGTACAGGCATTGATTTATTTAGTGCTTTTTATTTTATTAGATGGAGCATTAAATCAACAAATTAAGACGGAACGTTTTTTAATTGTTCAAATGTTCATGGCACAGTATATTTCCAGTCGTTCAGAGAGGATTGTAGTTTTATGTGGATGTATTTTGATACGCTAAATATGATATCGTAGTAATGTGGTTTCTCCCAAAATGTAGGCTTCCTCCTTCAGCAGTGTGACGGACTCCACGATGTCCCTCAACATCATTACCGTCACGCTCAACATGGGTCAGTATTACTCTGAGCTTTGATTGAAGTTATTGAACATATTGACCACCACGAGAGGTGATTATGGGCTTTTAACTCCATAGCTCTGATGTTCAACTTGGTGAGAGTTGTTATTCGGATAGTCAGCCACAGGCGGTATGTCTCAACACTCTTGTCCGACCCCCACCAACGCAGAGAAATACAACTTCCTGGGCATCAGCATTGTAGGACAGAGCAACGAAAGGGGAGACGGGGGCATCTACATCGGCTCCATCATGAAGGGCGGAGCGGTGGCCGCTGACGGTCGCATCGAACCCGGGGACATGCTGCTGCAGGTGAGTGGGAGGGGCATCCTCATGCAATAAATCAATGTGATATTGGGACAGGAGACATTTTCTGGTATTTTGGTTATTGTAACATAGTTAAATGACTTTCTGAGTTTTATAGAGTGGTCTAGTCCACGCCTCTGACTGCTTGCTCATAATCCACATACACATCGTCAAGTTATCGCTATTGAGGTATTTGTGGTATATGACTCTATTGATACTGCTCAGCCCTGCCACGCATAATAAGTGACTTCATTCTAAACCCCAAAACCAGCAGCGGCAATAAAGCGCTAATGTTCCTCCTCGGGGGATGTGTGAAGAACATCTAAATGTCTTATTTTGCTTTGCATCCATCGTGGTGTCGGCAGACGCTGCAGTGTTTCCCCTGGAAATCTTCTATTGGCAAGTGGGAGTGGCGCAGGAATGTTGTCGACATGTAGCGGTGGCTGGGGTGTTTAGTAGCTTTCTGGCAGGCTCAGTCCATTTACCTTGTCTCCGAGCTCTAAGTAGTCCGTTTTACACTGGTAATTATGTTCTTTAAAAGGGCACGCGGAATTTATCCAATGGAAACAGAGTATCCCGCGATGGCTCTCCTTCCATTGGAATGTGAAGTAATCTTCAGGGGAAACAAATACTGAATTTGAAATGCTGCGCGTTGCAGCCGCTGTTACGAGCCGCGCGCTGCGGTCTGGGGAGCGCCGAAATACCAGACGGTGCTGTCGACAGCGCTGCCGCTCTCCTGGATGGATTTATTATTCTCCAAAGCCGCATCATGGTTTACATCTGTATTACAACTACACTGTTGGGCATTGTTATAGTTATGTTCCTTAAAGTGGTAATCCATCAGATTTTGCACATCTTAAAAATACCAATACAATATTAAAAAACCAATAGTAGCAAGTTGGGAAAAAATAACGGCGTCCTCGGATGAAAACTATCAAACGAACAAGATATTAAAAAGAACCAAAAGAAGCCCTTTTCCGTTTTTGATCCTCAGCGCCAAACGACCTCATCATGACTGGCTGACCTTTCCCTTCACTCCCTTCTCTCTCAGGTGAACGACATCAACTTTGAGAACATGAGCAACGACGACGCCGTTCGAGTGCTGCGGGAAATCGTACACAAACCGGGGTGAGGGGAATGGCGTCTGTCATCGACGGGGACCGGCTGCGGTCCAGGCCGGCCGTGCCACGTTTTCACCTTCTCCGTTTGTCTTTTTAGGCCCATTATCCTCACCGTGGCTAAGTGCTGGGACCCGTCTCCCCAGGGCTACTTCACCCTGCCTCGCAGTCAGTACCTATGTAATACTTATAGAAATTCAATACATCAATACTTATGTATATACATATAGCTACTGTATCCATAAATGTGATAATAAGTATAATGGAGCCGCTTGCCTGTCTTTCAACCTCCACCCCCATCCATCTAGACGAGCCCATCCGGCCCATAGACCCGGCGGCGTGGGTCAGTCACTCTGTGGCTCTGACTGGGGCCTACCCCCCCTACCCAGGCAGCTCCTCCCTCAGCACCATCACCTCCTCCTCCTCCGTCACCGAAACTGAACGTGAGACCATCTCCTACATCTTCTCTTTCCCCGTCGCTCGCTCTCTCTCTCTCGGGTTGCGTTTCTGGCCACACTGTCCCCTCACAAAGCGCGTCTGGTCTTTTTGTCCGTGTGTTGACATCCCAGGCAGGGATGTCATTGAGTCGTTATCGTAAGACTCGTCTCCTCCATTGTGATCTTGGCACAAGAATGGCTTTTCACATCTGTCCTCCTCCCTTTGTCCTGTCTCTTTTATGTCAAGTGATGGATGTGTCTGTGTCTTTTGATCCCCTCTCCTCTCCTTTTTTTTTTTTTTTTTTTTTTTTTCTCCTTCAGACCCAGGTCCTCTCGTTTCCTCGTCATTTTCAACCGTAATAAACCACTTTTGTACTCCTCTTTCTCTCTCTGTCCAAGGCGTTTGCAGGTCCTTAAAAGGCCTTAGACCCGGTGCATTCACATTTCCCACCGGTTACTAAACTCGTGACAACACCGGTGTTACCGCAAACGCAAACATTTTCAGATCGCTGACGAACAATATCTGTAGACTCTACTAGGTTTGGGCGATCGTGCAAAAATCGATTGCTTGCCCCCAGGCAGTGATTGCCAACTGACGATTTTATCGGGGGAGAGGCGTCTAAAAAGTGTAAAAAAAAAAAAAAGTAGTTTCATACATGTAGGAAACAAAAGAAAATTAATAGGTCTAAAATAAAAGCACAGGCACGGTGCTTGTGTCTGGTGGAGAAATAAGAAAAACTCTGCTTCAATTCTTTGAGTTAGGTTTACCTTTTTCATTTTCCATAGAAGTAATAAACTAGGGAAATAAAATAAATCTAAATCTTTCTCTATGGGAGTAACCGAAAGATAGTAGGAGATATTACAATCACAAGATTTGCATATAGAGCAGGGAAGTGAGATCCGATCGCAAGTGGTTACTGACAGCTCTGATCGGAGAGGGCGAGAGCTTCTGCCCCCTCCCTCCCTCTCCCTCGTCCCCTCTCTCCCCCCCTCTCCCTCTCTCTCCCCCTACCCTTTGTCTTTTCTCTCTCCTTCTCTCCGCCTCCCTCCCTCTCTCTCGTCCCTGCTCCCTCCCTCGTCCCCTCTCTCCCCTTCTCTCCGCCTCCCTCCCTCTCCCACTCTCTCTCGTCCCCTCTCTCTCTCCCTCTCCCTCTCTTTCCCCCTCCCCCTTGTTTTTTCTCTCTCCTTCTCTCCGCCCTCCTCCCCCTTGTCCTCTCTCTCTCTCTCTCTCCCCTTCTCTCCTCCTCACGCCCTCTCTCTCCCTCTCTCTCTCCCCATCCCCCCTGTCCCCTCTCTCTCCCTCTCCACTACAGTTTCAGAACACGGTAAACTGAATTTACGCCGTTTTAATGCTCCAGTTTTTTCCTGGCGGATTAAAAAAATAAAAACAGGTCTGTCATCAATGTCAATCGCGATTGATGATTTCATTGTAAATCTGCCCAAGCCTAGCCTACTGCGCATGTCTTCTGTGCAGAACCCGGGGCGCCGGACCCGGTAGAAGCCGTTTTCTCTGGAACCTCTCACTTGATGGTTTAATTAAAAAAGCGTGGATTGATATGAAAGTTGTTTTTTCTATTTAGTAATTGCATGGAGGCTGTTTGGTTGTTGTAACGAGGAAGCAGATGGAGGATTTGGACGTGGTGGTCTCGCGTGGTGCGGTTGGTCTCGTGGTTGCAGTGGAGTTGCAGCTCCATGTTATTACTTGTATGAATTTTTAGATATAATAACAGACATCAAACAATTTATCATTATAAATTTTATTCTTTGTACATCACCATAGCAACATATCGTCACCCTTGTTTCGTACGACCCTGTTAACACCCTGTTAGTATTGATAACATGCTGAGTATTTGACAAATTAAAAGTTCTGTGTCAATATTTCTATAGTCTGCCGCTGAATCTGATATCTGACCTCATACTTCCAAGAAACCTCCTTGTACTCACCTGTCTCAAGTTCTGTGGAAAAACAGTTCATAGGATCAACTCATTCATAACACACCCTATAAAACTATATACCTGCTGTACTTAAAGTGTTGCTGTACTTATCTGCAGGACTGTGTTGAATAAGAGAAAGACGATTTGTCCAAAATCTGGTCTCCAATTGAATTCAAATATGTCTTTAGCATGTCTTGAATTCCTTCTTCTTGCTTTCTGGCCTGTTTTAGCTTCTTCTTTTTTTAATATATATTAATTCCAGGTTTACACTTATTGTCTATCAGAAGGTTATTGTGATAGAAAATTTTGTTTCTTATTATTTTTATTGAACATTCCCTATTTTTCTATCTTCACGGTAATCCCTTGCTATACTTTATATCATCTTCAGGTTTATTGCAATTGAAACATTTTCTCTTTGTATTCTCATTCTGTTGTTGTTTTTATTATCTGTCTTTAAAAGGTCTTGAAGAATATCATTGCCTTTTCTTCATACCTGTCTGTCTGCTAACCCCTGTCCTCTCCTGTTCTCATTCCTTTAAACACCAGTTCAATGTAAGAATGAACCAACCTCTCTCTCTCTCTCTCTCTCTCTCTCTCTCTCTCTCTCGCTCTCTCTCTCCAGGGTTCGATGACTTCAACCTGTCTCTACACTCCGACATGGCATCCGTTGCCAAGGCAATGGCGTCCCCGGAATCCGGCTTGGAGGTCCGGGACCGCATGTGGCTGAAGATCACCATCCCCAACGCCTTCCTCGGTAAGACCTGAGGCCAGCGGAGATGAGAGCTCTTCGGGGGTTTGAACCACCGTGAGACAACACAGCGCGGGCATTATGCTCCTGGAATTAGAGGCGTGTGACTTCCTGGGGAGGAAGAGGTGGGAGAGAGAGAGAGAGAGAAAAATTCCAGTGCACAAGTGGGAGTGCTGACTGAAAAAAGATTCTTTTTTTCTGTTAAATTGGAATCACCTGCTGGTGAATCACATGGTACAATTACCTAAACTACACTCCCGTCCATTGTTGCATGTTTTGTACGGTGCGTTTCACACCACATTTGGGTTTAACTTGCATTCCATTTGTAATGTACTATGAGGGAATTAGGTTTTGCAGAATGGCAACAGCTTAGCGGCTGTTGTGGTCACGGTGTGTTTTATTCATACAGAGTATCGGCTCCTTCCTTTCCGTCGTTTGCTTATGGTAGGGTTTCTCCAGGGCCCTCAGAACCATTGAATTTTAGGTTGTTTTAATTGGCACGCAAATAAATATAGCTTTTTTTACTTTTATGCCACTATCACAGCAGAGACTTCTAATTGTGTAATAAAACATGTCTGCCTGCAGAATAGATATAGAATCTTAATAGAGCCATCATGATTGGCAATGAAGACGCACGTAGTTTGTGTTGAATTATTGATTTCATATTGATTGTCCTGACGTAGCCTTTAAATTATCTCGATGTATAGATGGAAACATGATGCAATTTAAATAAATAAATAAATAAAAAGTGATCTCAAAGAATTTCTATTTATGTGATATTGTGTCAGCTCAATAAAAGCTGATGGAAATAAATCTGGTTACATTTTTAAAAAATTGATAAGACAAACAATCGTACGCGATGCGATTCAGTGTTGGTCTTTCTGCAACCATGTGAACGGAAGATCCCAGCGGTGAACCCCTCTGTGCCTCCGCCTCTAGGCTCGGACGTGGTGGAGTGGCTGTACCACCACATCGAGGGTTTCCAAGACCGCCGCGAGGCCAGGAAGTACGCCAGCAATCTGCTGAAGGCCGGCTTCATCCGACACACTGTCAACAAGATCACCTTCTCCGAGCAGTGCTACTACATCTTTGGTGACTTCAGCGACTGTGAGAACTGTGAGTAAACCAACAACCTTTTAAAGCCAATATAACAACATGGAAAATCCAGCCAGCCAGCCAGCCAGCCAGCCATCCATCCATCTTCTTTGCTTTTATTTTTATAGACTGGTCTGGTGTTTCCAACCTTATTCATATGTTGATGGTAGAGAGAGCAAGGTTTTAGGGTGTCCAGTCCAGTCCATCCATCGTCATGGATTTTTGGACTTGCAGTTCAAATATAAACTTGATTAAACTTGACGACGACAGTGCGAGATCCAATGGGTGAATGACATCGGTGTCCGCACCCGATGTTGGATCGGACCCATCTCTTGGTTAAATCCTCATCTTCTGGTGATTTCCTCCCAGACATGGCCAACCTGTCGCTGAACGACAACGACGGCTCCAGCGGGGCCTCGGACCAGGACACCCTGGCCCCCCTGCCCCTCCCCGGCGCCTCTCCGTGGCCCCTGATGCACACCTTCTCCTACCAGCCGTACGCCGCTCACCCCTACTCCAGCCAGCCGCCGCCATACCACGAGCTCACCAGCTACAGCTACGCTCCCGGAAGCACTGGCAGTCAGCACAGCGAAGGTGAGGACAGACGTGTCCTTTAGCACTGCATGGATACATCACTTTTAAAGAGTTGGATAAAGTTTATTTGCACATTCTGCTGTGTATTGGTAGAAGTTTTTGGCTTTGTTTTTCGATTGAATAAACAACCAAGTGCTGAACCCGGCGTGACCAGACCTTATAAGTCTGTGGAATGGCCTGCACGATATGATTGGAATCTGCCGTGTGCGGTGACATTGTTCAATATTGCGATGACGATATGAGTTACGATAAATAAACAAATATTGTAGTGTAGCATTACAGAACCCATCTTTCTGCTTTAATAGGTACACTGCTAACATAGACCCCCAACATTGAATAACCTATGCCCACTTAATAAAGAAATGAAATTAATTATTTTGAACATGCTTTTATTTAACTCATTGCACATGAATACCCAACCAATTAAGAACATTAATTACAAAATGCGTATGCCAGAGAGATCGCTGATGAGAGCCAATACACTTGTTGCTTGTTCCTTTATCCTAAAAGTTAGAATGTCGTTGTCTCCTACTGTCCTCAAATAAAGTCCAAAGAGTCCTCACGCTGTCTCAGTCGATGGAAATCACTCCGTGTGGAACTTCCCAACACCACAATTCCATTCAAATGGACTTAATTCTGCATGTGAACACCCTAGAGATATTTCATCAACTTTATGAACTTTTGGGACTAAAATAAAAGACGATTCAGACCCGTTGCTCTGGAGCTGCAAGCAAACTAAAGGATGTCAAAATTTATATTCCTCCCGATTACTATCGACACTGACAATCATATAATTTAATGGTCATTGTATGATCTTTATTAATTTATTTTTTAATAGATTTTTGGAATTTGAAAATTGTTTTTTCAATCTTAGAATCGTGATTCTTAAGTGAAGAGATTTTTTTTCCACACACCCCTAGTGTAAAAAACCATGTAACCACATGTGTAAATACAATTATTTTTCGAATTCATTGGTTTCAGGCAGTCTTTTGCAATCTGTTTTATGAATATATTAAGTTATACACACTTCAACTGCCGATAAGAAACTGCCTTGTGATGTTTTTCTCATTTAACTTAAACCTGGCTGACCCCAGTTTGGGTACTCCTGCCCCACTTTTTTCGTAGTTTTTTTGCCTAATCGACCATTTATATTTTTATTTTGTGTCTCTATGATGATGTGATGTGATGCGTCTTTGAGTCTTTGTTGTCCTGAGCGGCTGTTTCATGTCGGCAGGGAGCCGGAGCAGTGGCTCCACGCGGAGCGAGGGCGAGCGGCGCCGCAGCAGTAAGGGCCCCGGCAGCAGTGCTGGCGGGGGCGAGAAGTCCCCCTCCGCGGCAGGCGGAGAAGGCGCCGACTCGCGCTCGGGCAGTGGCAGTGAGTCGGAGTACTCCACCCGCAGCAGCCTGAGGCGCGGCCACGGCTCGGCCACGCCCAGCGAGCACAGCCACGCCTCGTCGCAGCGCTCCCACCACCACCGCCTGGCGCAGCCGCCTCACATGTCGCCCTACCCGCCGGGCATCCCCCTCTCCTACAATCCCATGATGGTGATGATGGTGCCCCAGCACCCGCATCCAGCCCTGGGCGCACCGCACCCCCATGCCCAGCAGCTGACCACGGCGCCCATGCACCCGGCCCTGGCCCAGCTGCCCTCCTCCACCCCAGGGGGCCCTCCCGGTGCCCCGCCCACCCGCGACCTGGGCTCTGTCCCCCCAGAGCTGACCGCCTCTCGCCAGTCCTTCCACCTGGCCATGGGCAACCCCAGCGAGTTCTTTGTGGACGTGATGTAGTGGGGGGTGGGGTGGGGTGGAGGGGGCGGAGGGCTGGAAGGTTTGGTCTGTCCCGGTGTGAGTGACCATCAATGTGATGCTTGTGTGCCGTTTCCACTTGTTCTGACTGAGTATGTGATAGGAGCTTTTTGAACCACACGGGCCATTTGGGTTAGATTGGATTTGAGTCCTTCTATTTTGGAATTTGGTGAGAACAGGGTTTAACATTGAGAATAAAAAAAAAAATAACACTAGAGATTTACTTTACACAGTAAAACTACATTTATGTTTTTACCACATTTGTATTCGATATTTAGTTTTTTCTCTTTTTTGTTTTTTTTAGACAAACAAATGTACACAATGCTATGTTGTATGTAAAAGATTTAGGACCAGAAACGCACCCGCCACTCTCTTAACACATCCAAACAATGAACTGTACACAAACTACACCCACTGGCCACTTTATTAGGTACACTTGTTCAATTGCTTGTTAACACAAGTAGCTTATCAGCCAATCACATGGCAGCAACTCATTGCATATAGGCATGTAGACATGGTGAGGATGACTTGCTGAAGTTCAACCCGGGCATCAGAATGGGGAAGAAAGGGGATTGAAGTGACTTTGAACGTGGCATGGTTGTTGGTGCCAGACGGGCTGGTCGGAGTATTTCAGAAACTGCTGACCTACTGGGATTTTCACGCACAACCATCTCTCGGGTTTACAGAGAATGGTCCGAAAAAAGAGAAAATATCCAGTGAGCGGCAGTTGTGTGGACGAAAATGCCTTGTTGCTGTCAGAGGAGAATGGGCAGACTGGTTTGAGACGATAGAAAGGCAACAGTAACTCAAATAACCACTGGTTACAACCAAGGTATGCGGAATACCATCTCTGAACGCACAACACGTCGAACCTTGACGCAGATGGGCTACAGCAGCAGAAAAACACACCTGGTGCCACTCCTGTCAGCTCAGAACAAGAAACTGAAGCTACAATTGGCACAGGCTCCCTAAAAATGGACAAAAGAAGATTGGAAAAACGTTGCCTGGTCTGATGAGTCTCCATTTCAGCTGCGACATTCAGATGGTAGAGTCAGAATCTGGAGTAAAAACAACATGAAAACATGGATCCATCCTGTCTTGTATCAAGGGTTCAGGCTGGTGGTGGTGGTGTAATGATGTGGGGGATATTTTCTTGGCAGACTTTGGGCCCCTTAGTACCAATTGAGCATAGTTTAAAGGCCACAGCTTACCTGAGTATTGTTGCTGACCATGTCCATCCCTTTATGAGCACAGTGCAACCATCTTGTGATGGCTACTTCCAGCAGTATAATGCACCATGTCACAAAGCTCAAATCATCTCTAACTGGTTTCTTTATATGACAATGAGTTCACTGGACTCCAATGGCCGCCGCAGTCACCAGATCTCCATCCAATAGTGCACCTTTGGGATGTGGTGGAACTGGAGTTTAGCGTCATGGATGTGCAGCCGACAAATCTGGGGCAACTGCGTGATGCTATCATGTCACTATGGACCAAAATCTCTGAGGAATGTTTCCAACACCTTGTTGAATCAATGCCACGAAGAATTAAGACAGTTCTGAAGGCAAAAGGGGGTCCAATCCGGTACTAGCAAGGTGTGCCTAATGAAGTGGCCAGTGAATGTATAAATGATAAAGTTCCGTGGCTCCCTCTCTGACACTCCTCCACTCCTCCAGTTTGCTGCCTGTATTCAAGCCCAGCAACTTGTAAGCGTCATGTTTGTTTGTTTTGGGTTTTTTTTCCCCCCAAATTAGAGGACTAAGGCCAGGGAACAGAGGCGCTCTTTCATTGACGTGAAAATAACCCGGCTTGAGTGTCGCCGGAGGGTGTTTCGGAGCTGATCTGTGATCTGATTCTGAGACGAAATGTAGAAATGATAAGAATGTGGAACAGATCCCAAGCCAGCGCCGCAGTCGGGTGGAAGAACGGCCAAGAACGCACAGACCTCGTGGAGGGCTAAACCCAAATAGAGGGCTATCTTCACCAGCAATATATCAAGAGTGCCTTATGGTTCACATTTAAATAAGACTGTTACACACAAGGCTGCACATGTAACTCATCCATGGAGAATGATTACTTTCCCAAGAAATGGTCTTTGTAAATATCTTCTGCTCCCATGTGTTTAAAAAAAAAAAAAAAAAAAAAAAAACAACTATACAGAATAGTGAGATCTAATGTGAAAGAAAACAGGTCCAAAAACATATCGGGTGAACTTGTGTTTTATTAGTTTCTGTTGAGTAGTGGCCGAATGAGTGCCACGTCATTTTGTACGGGGCCGTGGACTTGTAAAATGGTACTTGAACAAAGAGACAAACACATCAAGGAATATGGTACTTTTGGATTACATAGAATGTATATCTAGGAGTGGCTGTGATTTTAAACGCCCCGGCTCCCTATACAGATTTTGTACGTTACTGACCCGCATTATTCAACCGTTTTCCATGTCTTTGTATGCGTGTCCATATAGGTCGTGTATAATCAAACCATAAAGGTGCTAAATGAAGAGTCGACGTTTCAAACAAACAAAAAAAAAATGACATGGACGTGTCACTTTTGTTTTGATTTTAATATTGTTGCCTATGTTTTGTGCATTTGAGAATAAATTTGATACTTGTATACTATATCATCTACATTTTTTTTTTTTTGTTGGGTGGAGGTATATGTTAAATATATATGTTGAAAGTATATGTTAAACACTGACACTTTCACAACCATGGCCAATAACTCAAAGTAAGGGTGTTTACAGGATGCCCTAGTAGTGAATTAGTTGTTTTTGCACATAAATGATCTATTTCCATCTAAATTGTGAGACACTGGTTCTCAACCGGTGGGTCCTGATCCAAAATGAGGTCCTTGGTCCAATTTTAATGGGCAGCAGGATTATTTGTCCACTTCTTTTAATACCTAAATATCTAGTGTGTTTATTTTCTGAGCGTTTAGAATTTCTGATGCTGTGCTTTTCACTTTGAAACACCGTTTTCAACTCTGGCGTCTGTGTGTCATCGCCCCATGTCCCAAAAGGCCACATCATACAGTTGTAAAGTAATTGTGCTTCTGCCTTTTCCAGTGGAATTAATGACAAAAAAAAAAAAAAAATAAGGCTAAATTAAGTAACCACAGTAAAGCAAAAAAGTGTATAGCCGCAGTTGTAATCTGAAGTTAGACATCATTTTAAAACAATGTTAAAAATGTGAGCGATCGACGTGTAGTACTGACTGGTCAACAGGCAAAAAAAAAACAACCCAAAACAACCCCAACAAAATCAGACAGCTGCGTGGTCCTTCGCCGCCACCCGCCGGTTGTAGTTCCAGAGCGGCGCCTGTCGCCCGCACTACATCTCCCGTGCTGCACCGGCGTCGTTTGCGTCGGGGAGGGGAGGAAAGGAAAAAAAAAAAAAAGGTCCCGGTTAAGAGTACGAACGTCGCCTCTTTGACAGAGCTGCTCCTGTCCAACCGCACGGTACGTGTTCAGCTGACCTTCCCCCCCGCGTTTGTCTATGAATTTAACTCGTAGCCACGCGTATTAAAAGTCGTTCGAATAGCGAAAACATACTCTCGTCTCGTCCGAGCGGAAAGTCATTCCTCCAGGTAGTATGCTGCTCGGCAAAGTGAGCCGGTCCACCGCTTTGTGCGGCACCATTCTTCTCTCTGGGTGAGTAGATGAAACTTTTCCCATCAAATCGTAGTGTCGGCGCTCGGTTCGATGACGAAAACCTGAATTTTCTATGCCGGTCTCTCTACCAGGGCTCAACGTCAGGCCGCGGTCGTCGCTGCCCAAAATGCTCGCCTGTACGCCGGCCAGGCTGCAGAGGTGGGTTTTGCGTTTCCACACGACAATTCCACCGTGTTTCCGGGCGTCCTGTATGTCGACAGGGTGGATGGGTCCTCGTTATTTTGGGGGTTGGTGGCCGAGGTGACACCCGTGCCCTCATTGTCACCCAGCCCCGCCAGCCCCGCCAGCCCCTCCAGCCTATCTGGAAGTAGGGGAGAGTTCACCGGTCACATGGCGTGGCCGCTTCCGAAGGTGGCGCCTTGTCGTGTTGTGCAGAGACAGAGCTTTTCCACGTCCTCATCAGAGCTGCATATAAATACTACAATGATGATGATGATGATGATGATAATAATAACACACAGAACAATGTCCCCAGCCCCTGCCCCTCACTCTGCTCCTGTACTGTTGTTTACATATTATTAACCATGTACGCAAATATCCAACCGTATTCATATTTGTATTCATACCCAGTCAATACTTGCAGCCCTTCTGCTATTTAGTCCCCCAATATACTTTCCTGCGGCTTATCTTTGAGCACACTTCGTATATAGTGTATTTATACATGTTTGTTTGTTTTGTTTTGTTTTTTTTTCCCGTTTTTTTTTTTATCCATTACCAAGACCACATCTACAGTACACGGCCCAATGAACAGATTTTGATTCTGGTTCTAAATGTCACCTGAATATGGTAAAATATTAGGGTATGATTAAAATGAAAAAAAAATATATATATAAAAAAACATAATTCATCAAATTCATCTAGCTGGCACTTTATAAGAAACGGCCCTTCATTGTGTTGGGGTTGTGCGTGCAATTTTGTCAAATCATTTCCTATATTTGTTAGTTTATTTCGCTGGCACTTGATTGGAAACAACCAATCAATGTGTTTATGCGCTAAGGACCATCTCCTCGATACACTGTTTCCATTGATTTTCCCGGCCAAGAATGCGCTCCTCGGGAAAACGCAACAAGTGAAAGACCGCTGGGGTGAATTTGTGGGGTGCATTGTTTCAAGAAAGTAATTTTACTGTCTTGGAGCGAAAATGAAAGTGAGCCTGGATATTGAAAGGGAGGGGGGGGAGTAAATATAGTGTAATCCACCCAACACAGCCAATATTATGGATTACAACTTTAATTTTTGTGCCAAGTTGCTATAAGAAGGCTTGTATGACTGCCCGCCGGTTGTGTATAATGCACGGTGCATAAACTTTAATACATTATTTTCAAGGGAAACCCTACACTTTTACCCTACTTCTATTAACTACAGAAACAACAGCATTTATCAGTGTTGTCAAAGCACATCTTTAATTATGTTCATGGCAAGTTGCCTCCAGTGTGTAGCTGTTGCCAAAGGTCAAATATCTCGGACATCCCTCTGCAAGAGGCCATGTGATATGATATATTAAAGAAATTATTGTTTTGAATATTTGGACATTGAAAATGAAGACTCTCGCACACTGTCTAAACTTTCAATCAGTTAATTTATTCATTGAGTTCAAGTTCAAGAGATTATTTGTCACATACATACACATACGGTCGTACGTATATGCAGTGAAATGTCATGACACCCGGTGATTACGCACAAGCTCTATAAGCTCGAAAAATACTCAAATGCGCGTCTCTTTAAATAAAATTATATTATGTTCGATATATTACAGTATTATTATCTTATACAATCTGCAAATAGTGAGGGCGATGGTTAAATCTATCAGTTTTACAAAATGATACAAATAATTATTTCACCGTCAGCTGCCCTTTGTTAAATTGCAGCCATGCTGAACTGAATCCCCTGCCACCCTTCCCCTACTTTCCGCCCCTCTGCCCTCCTCTCGCCCTCCACCCACAGGCGGCGTTGGAGAAGCCTGCCGTGGCCAGTGACGCTGCCTCCTCTAAGGCGGAGAAGAAGGCAGTCTCCCCAGTATGTCAATACTACACCTAATACCGCCTCAATTATTGGAACACTTCATCCCTTCTTAGTGACACTTTCCTAATAGTTCACGTCACGTGTATGTGGGCGCGTGTCTTCTTAAATGGCAATTTCACAGATGATCTTGAGCTTGTGTCCTTTGAGTAATAGGTTTTAAGTATTTTAGGTAAAAGCAATCATGAGATTATTTGTGACGAATCGTTTTTGTGTTTCCACCAGCTAAACTCCTTATTTATTTCTTTTCCGCGCAGGAATCCAAATCATTTGCAGTCAACATGTTCAGAGGGCAGATCAACACATCTCAGGTGTTCCCCTTCCCTTCAGGTAGAGTGTGTGTGTGTGTGTGTGTGTGTGTGTGTGTGTGTGTGTGTGTGTGTGTGTGTGTGTGTGTGTGTGTGTGTGTGTGTGTGTGTGTGTGTGTGTGTGTGTGTGTGTGTGTGTGTGTGTGTCCTGAAGGGAAATTGCAGTGTCCCAGCAGCTCACATAAACACAATAGGCACATTAAAAAAAAGAAAGAAAATGGCGATATATTGAAAACCTTTAAACGATACAATACACAAAACATTTAACTGTACACAAAAAAAACACTTAAAAAAATCTGCCAATGTACACTAAACCTAATGATAAATAACAGATATAACCTTAAAGATAACACAAATACAAATATACAAAAAAGGTCTCAATGATAAAGACCTGAAAAATAAAAGGTCATATACAATACACATATGAAATAAAAAGTTAAAGCGTCATCAAAGCTCGCCGTACCACAAAAAAACACGGGACATGAAGTACGACGACTTTTCTTTTCACGCAACTTGTTCCATCATGTCCAACAAAGTTAAAGAGGATGTGGAGCTCCACCCTCGCGTTGACCTTGGTCAAGGTGGCGCCATTTTTTGACACGCCCCGCTCTGGGGGCCGCGCCTCAACCCCTCGGCCCAACATCCTGGATCTGAACGCCGTTCTCCATCTTTCTGCAGTGTTGAATGAAGAGCAGGACCAGTTCCTCAGAGAGCTTGTTGGGCCGGTCGGAAAATTCTTTGAGGTAAGTAGAAAAACACCCGTTCTGAGACGCTTGTTGACGTGGAAGATGTTCTGTATGTTGATATCAATATGGCCGGCGTGTGTTTTACTGCAATGTTTTTGGTCCCAACT
This sequence comes from Zeus faber, assembly GCF_960531495.2. Classification (NCBI taxonomy): domain Eukaryota; kingdom Metazoa; phylum Chordata; class Actinopteri; order Zeiformes; family Zeidae; genus Zeus; species Zeus faber. The sequence goes on along the minus strand of NC_137209.1, from coordinate 7,908,142 downwards.
CTCTCCCTCTCCCTCTCACCTCTCTGCTTCCACCCGGGCAGGAGGTGAATGACCCGGTGAAGAACGACGCCCTGGAGAAGGTGGAGGACCACACCATGGAGGGGCTGAAGGAGTTGGGGGCGTTTGGGCTGCAGGTGCCTGCCGACCTGGGGGGCCTGGGCCTCACCAACACACAGGTAACCCCCCTGGAACGTAGCAGCAAGTCCTCGTGTGTGTGTGTGTGTGTGTGTGTGCGTGTTTTCATTTTTAAGCAACTATTTAGTTTTACGTTATTATGGGATTCAGCCATAGAATGTTTCTAAAAGCACAGTGTTGGACCACACAGATGAACACAGGAGTTGAATGTACAAAAAAATAAAACTACTGCTCATGTACAGGGCTGCCCCCTTGGAGTCCAATTTTTTTTTTAATCCGTCTCCGTTCATTACAATAACAGGATTAAACAGATAACAGGTACTTTAGGGATATGCCTATCAGTTATTTTTTTTTATTTTTTTTAGAGAGAGAGAGAGAGAGAGAGAGAGAGAGAGAGAGAGAGAGGGACGTTGGTTCATTCTTACATTGAACTGGTGTTTAAAGGAACGAGAACCGGATGAGAGGATTCTCCGTTTGCACCGATTCAAGTTACCGAGGACCGTCGTGGCCGTCCTATCTTCTGTCCGAACACACGGACAGTTTGGTTAACGCTCTGGTCCCTCTCCCAGTACGCCAGGCTGGTGGAGATCGTCGGCATGCACGACCTGGGCGTTGGCATTACCCTGGGCGCCCACCAGTCCATCGGCTTCAAGGGTATCCTGCTGTTTGGCAACCCCGCCCAGAAGGCCAAATACCTGCCCAAGGTGGCCACAGGTGAGACAGGTCATTTTGGATAGATAGACACAACAAATGTAATATGGCAGTGTCACGGAAAAACAAACCTGAACATTTAAAAGGAAGCAGTATAAAGCTGAAAGATTTTAAGCGGTACCAAACCTGAGGAATTGAAGTGGTGAAACAGAATACTGACAATAAGACTAAAAAACAAAAAGGAACAGCACACACAGCAAACCCCCACCTCTGTACCAACAAAGAACTGGATATAGAAGCATTTGTTTATCTTTTTGAGACGTGCACGTGTCCATGTTGTGGTTCTGTCCAGGTGAGAACATGGCCGCCTTCTGTCTGACGGAGCCCGCCAGCGGCTCCGACGCGGCGTCCATCAAGACCACGGCGGTGCAGTCGCCGTGCGGGGAGTACTTCACCCTCAACGGGAGCAAGATCTGGATCAGGTCGGCGCTCCGGCCAAGAGAGGCTTTGCACCATGCGCCGGACGTATTCGCAGCGCTGCGCCTTTTGGCCGAAGGAGCTTGTGCCTTTATCGATTCTTCTTCTTCTTCTTTGACCCGAGCAGCAACGGAGGCCTGGCCGAGATCTTCACCGTGTTTGCCAAAACGCCGATGAAAGATGCCAAGACGGGGGAGATGAAGGACAAGATCACGGCGTTTGTGGTGGAGAGGGCCTTCGGTGGAGTGTCGCAGTAAGGTCGAAGCCTTTTAAGCGAGAATATGTCACGTCTTATTCGAAGCGGCAGCTGTGTGTACACTGACCTACAGTATGCATTACGCTTTCAGTTCAGTTTATTTGCCCCAGATTTTGTGCATTTTCTCAGCTTGCTTTTCCTACTTTTTTTTTTAATAGTCTTAAAGTGTTAAATTTGCATATTTTCTTTTTAACATTATTTGAGCCACTTTAATTAATTTTAACTAAATTTTGTTAAATGTTCCTGATTTTTTTTTTTTTTTTTTTTTTGTAAATATTTCTTAAATTTGCATATTTTCTTTTTAACTTCATTCGAGTCACTTTAATTTGTTTTAACTCAATTTTGTTAAATGTTCCTATTTATTATTATTTTATATTTGTAAATATTTCTTCAATATGTTTATTTTCTTTGCCACTTCATTTGAGTCACTTTAATATGTTTGAAGTGAACTTATTTCAACTTGTTTTGCTGCTTTTATTTTCACACTGTTGGCCTGCAGTGCTAATCTGACACGCTGCAATGTCACGTGGCGACAAATAAAGTTTGGAGACTCATTTTGGGACTCGTCCACACAGCGGTCCCCCGGAGAAGAAGATGGGCATCAAGGCATCCAACACGGCCGAGGTCTACTTCGAGAACGTGCGCGTGCCGGCCGACTGCGTGCTGGGAGAGCTGGGCGGCGGCTTCAAGGTGGCCATGAACATCCTGAACAACGGGCGCTTTGGCATGGCCGCCGCCCTCGCCGGCACCATGAAGGGCGTCCTCTCCAAGGCGGTGAGTGGCTTTCAGGACCGGCATGGCTGGAACACCAGGGGGCGACGGCGAGACGGTTTGAGTTGACTTTCTGTTTTGAATGTGTGGGGTCCCAAATCTCAATGTGTTATGATTTTGTGTTTATTGCATATAAATATCAAGTTATTTTTTGACAATTAGGATAAGATAAGATAAAACTTTATTGATAGAGGAGGGAAATTCAGGCGTTGCAGCAGCAAAAAAAAACAGTACAAATTGAAATGAGAATCTAGGGATGTAGAGAGTCAGCTACTGAGCTCTATATTGAACACGATTACGCACATTTTAGTAGATTTAGTATTGAGCTTATAGAGTTTATTGTGCGTAATCACCGGGTGTCATGGCGTTTGACTCCATGCATGAACGTATGTATTTGTATGTGGCAAATAGTCTTTTGAACTTGACAGCGTTGCAGTATTACTAACACAAGAGGCGTACTGTAGTAACAGCAGGAAAAAAAAGGGAAGTGTTAATAACCGTGTTTACACCAAAATCAGCAGGTCATAAGCACCGTTCCCATTGCGGCTAGATGTGTATGCTTTTTTTTCTTTTTCTACATCAAATGCCAGATGTTAGCGGCTGTAACCGTTTTTTTGGTGCAGTGGGTACTACAGTAATATCAGTAGTATCGAAAAAGTGGCATTGCAAGTGTCATACAGCCATTACAAAGTGCAACTATTATGGATTATTAAAAAGTTCTCCTTCAGCAAATGTTCTTGTTTTGGTAGTATTTTGATGTTACATGAAAAATTAATAAAAAAAAAAAAAAGGTGTTTTCAGACCAAAAGTTCTGTGGACTCCCTAAGGGGAAGTAGGAACTTTGAAGGTCCCCTGAGAATCAAATACCTTCACTTAATATCTTTGTGATCTAAAAGTTTGCTCCAACGTTCGCAAGGCAAGGACTCTCATTGGGATAGCGCATGCACATTTTTTTGTTTCATTCAGTTAATGTCGGGAAAAAAAAGAAGAAATAAATCGACAATAAAAATACAATTTTTAATGTTTTTTAAATATTTTTATTGGCGCCAAGTGGGGAACGTGCACGTTCTTAAACCGATTCTTATCTCCCGTCCCTAGAGCCCACTGCTGTGCTATCCTCGGCTGACACAACCTCACAGCAACAGCTGCAGCACGACACATTCTGACTTTTTGTAAAGTACTTTCATTTGATTTGGACTTTCCGATGGGCTTTTAATCTGTGCTGTGGTGGGACGTTCCCCGTGGCACACTGCACCGTCACCTCCTCTCAGCACCACTTGCTGCAGACGCTGTCATGGGGATTATGTGTTGGGATCCCAATTTCAACTCTGGGATTGATTAGTTGCTACCCATAGCGTCCAGGCGTCAGATTCCATATTTTTCTGGTCAGATTCCATATTTATGTTGACGTAGTAAGGTGTGACTGTAAGGCCCGTGACCGAAAGGCCGCGTTTACCCACGTGGCTCTTCCGTCTCCTCCCTCTCTGTCCTTCAGGTGGACCACGCGGCGAACAGAACCCAGTTCGGGAACAAGATCCACAACTACGGCGCCATCCAGGAGAAGATCGCCCGTATGGCCATGCTGCACTACGTCACAGAGGTGAGGCCGCCGTGGCGCTCCAGGAACGCCTGCGTTGGAGCCTCCGCGCTCCCCGCAACTCCACCTGTCACCATGGGGTTTTAAGATGCCTCCCTCTATTTGCAGTCCATGGCCTACATGGTCAGCGGCAACATGGACAGCGGCGCGTCGGAGTTCCAGATCGAAGCGGCCATTAGCAAGATCTTCGCCTCTGTACGTCCATTTCCTCTTTGCGGTTGTTTTCACCCGAGGTTTCCCTCTGGGGATTGAGAAGGTGTTAGATTGTAGAAGTGTAGATTCATGAGGTTCCCCTTTCTGCACAAGAGGCGGAATTGAAATCGGGCTCATTGAAGGCCGACGAGTGGTCGGATAAGTTTTGCATCGCAAATTATGTCATAAATATAAATGGGAGAGCTTGTTTTTATTTCCCCACTACGAAAGCGAGTGGTTTGCTCTGCCGGACATTTACCATGTCCCATTAATGAGAGTTTAAAACTCCCTTCATATAGTTTTTGTAAAGTGCGAAAAAAATATATACACATAAACTGATATAAAAGGAGATTTATTGGACATACATAATATGGACATCCAACGTTAATATTAAAAATGTGATTATTTTGAAATATGTGACTTATTCATTTGTTGTAAGTAATAATAACAAACTTGTCTGACGTCACTTCTTGTCAAGCCCAGGCTTTTTTTTTTTTTCCCCAACAGTAGATTAAATATTCATGCCGGTTGTGTCTTTTTTAAATTTTGTTTGCTTTGTCAACAGGAAGCGGCCTGGACGGTGACCGACGAGTGTATTCAAGTTATGGGCGGCATGGGCTTCATGAAGGTGAGGGAGGTGGAGTGTGGCACGTTAGTTGTGTAAGCCCATGACACCTGCCAAAAAAAACCTATTCTTATTTTTATTACATTTATGCATGAGGGTAGTTGACAAAAGTAACTGGTCACAAAGATTCCCTGTATTTCGCTATTTAATTCTGTCAACTCGTCACATAAATTGATTATAACATTTACATTTAGTCATTTAGCAGACGCTTTTATCCAAAGCGACTTACAAGGGATAAATAAAATACACACATTGTGTCACGGTGCCGGACTAGACTTTTACTGTGATAATTTTCTTATATTATCAGCGATTTATTGAAGAACATCTTTGAGGAAAATCGGCTGCTGTGACATAATGCCAAAGGTCTTTTAATCGATTTTCAGGAATCATTTTGTACTTTACCGATGTTTACATGTCCTACATTATTTATGTCATTATTATTTTATTTTAGCTTATTACACTCATGGGACAAGTTGCATGTCTTAGTTTGAAATACTTGATTAAGTGTCATATTAACTCCCCACGTTTTGGATGGACATGCTAGTTTGACTTGAGGGCTGGGCAATATGGCAAAAAATATGACCATGATCACTTTCCCATAGTGATCAATACGGATAATTATCACAATATAAAATTCGATGACTCTGCCAGTTGGAAGAGTTTTCTGATAATGAATGAAGCCTGAAGAAACCAGAGGGTTCATAAGTTCAACTTTTGAATATAGTGTATAAACATGGAAAAAAAAATAGAATAACATAATGTAAACATTCAACTGTGCAAACATGGCTTGGTTTAGAATATATTTAGTCATAAAAGAATATATTGAATAACATCTGAATGTTAATATTGAACTTTGCAAACATGCTCCCTTACAGGTTAGCTTGGCTTGTAGCTTATTAAAATCATGTAAATAACGCTGCTTTCTATCTCTTTCTCGCTCTCTCACAACGACAATAAACAATCAGTTTATTTGTTAACATGTGAAAAGTAATGTAGGACAATTTAGGTTAGTAGGTGTTGGTTCACGAAAAAAATCAAAATAATTGGATTCCATTTCATTTTTATTTGACTCAATTTGAACGAAACAAAAAACGGAACAGCGAACGAACGAAACAAAAAAAAGCGCCGCGCGTAGCGGGGACACTCTCAGCATCACCCTGTACATGCCACCGGGCCTCACAACTCTTCTGATGGAACTCCTGACATCTTTTAGCGAGTGCACATCAGTTGTAACCCCATTATAATTATTATTATTATTTTTTCTGTCTGTTCATGGGGTCTGGCTTTAAAGCTGCCCTTGTGGCAGGACGCAATATTGCCACCAGCTGGTGGCTGGAATACCCAGGTACCGCTTTGCCATGCTCACTCTGGCTTTGTTGTTGCCTGGATGTTCCACCATGCCGTCGGTCACATTTTTCTTTTTGCACACACCCATGGCTCTTTGGATTCTCTTGTCTCTCTCACTTCCCTCTGTAAATAGGGAAGAAAACAGAATATACGCGCAAGTTGTAAAGATCAGTTAAAAATCTTGTGATAATAAATTATAATATTTTCATGACATTTTCGGTACAATGAGAAGCTACATTTAGACGACACACCGGGGCTGTCTCTTTTTTTCACCACGGCAGATCGCAAGAGGACATTTTGAATTCCAACACATCATTGCATTCATATAATTATTATATTACATCCCCCGAGGAGGTAATGAAATCATGCCGTCTCTCTGTTGGTCTGTTACCAGGACATTTCAAAATTTCCTGACACTTATCGCAGAGTTCTCCGCCTCTCCTCGGTGCGTCGCCTCATTGGCGGAGGTCTGCGCTGTACCGAGTGCACTTTCCACCTCGAATACATATTTGAATTATGAACAAAAAGTGACAGCCTTTTTACAGCTGAAAAGGTAACATTTAGGCATAACTCTTTTCCCCCGACGGGTTCATTAACTTACCGGTGGCCAGATGCAGCCGGTGACTGAAACACTGCAGGCGAGGCCGATCTTTGAGTCAAACAGCCTTGACAATTTTTGCCCCATTGTCCGTTGTGATGCACACCCGTCGGTCCTCGCCCAGGCCCCAAGATACGAGTGCCTCCTCCAGCCCCTGGCTGATTATTTCGGCGGCGTGGTCCTCCGGAAAATGTGCCGTCGGCGAGCGTCCGCTTTGAAGAGCCCGCTCCTCGCCGATGTTATGAACGTAGAGGCTCATTTATGGTTCAGATGATCGGCTGGACCGTGGTGGCTGTGGTAAAGTGTCTCCCATCCCTGAGCTGAATTTCCAGCTTTCCACGGCACTCTTGGTGAAGATGAGGCGGTGCAGTTTTGGAAAAGGTGTTTCCTGCCTGGGAGTTCGTACCTGGAGTCCGGCTCTGAAATCAATTTCCTGAACCCGCCTTTCTCCCCTGCTCCTTTTTGATCGCTTTTCATAATGTGGCAGGGGCCACAAAAGATGACACGATTCACTGTTGTTTTGGTGTGGCCCCCCAGCAGCGCCGCAGAAGAACCACCAGGACGTGGGACTGTCTTAAGCTGTCCTTGTGTTACCTTTTTTTTTTTCTTGTCAACAATTTCCTCAGGTTTTCGGGGGACAAAGCGAGTTCCCTCTCGCCGTCGCTTTTGTGGCCCTCGGCTCCACTTGTTTTTCTACCACCCACTTTCACATTCACTTTTGTCGTTTCTGGGAGGGCAAACAGTGCTTTCTGGTAGGAAATGGCCATGCACTGTGACGTGCAAGCCAAAAAAATTCAGTCTAAGTGGCTATTGCCACGTTCATTTTAGGTTGTTAGTATACAATGTCCAAAGTCTATCATTGTTGTCGCTGTAACGATCCCCTATCAAGATCATTTTAACGGCCAGCCCTGATTTGGCACGTTCACCGGTTGTCACCAGCTGGCTTTGGTTTTTTCCACTTCCTGACTGAAAGCGGCACATGCTCCACTGCAGTTTTGCTTTTATGATCTAGCAGTGCAGGTGATGTCAAACAGGAAGTCCCACATGTCGGTGCAGTACGTGGCAGCAGCCAAAAATGTAAGCTGGGTCAGAGTTAGGGTTAAGGTTATTGTTAGAGAATGGCAACCAGCAGCGTCAAAACCACTCCCCGCTGCCACAGAAGTCTTGAGTAACATTTCTTTACTGCTATTCTTTATTATGATTCTGTGCTCACTCTCGTTCAGGCTCATCCTGAGTGAGTCAACTTTATAGCCCTGTTTAACAAAATGGAGGATGGTCTTCCATCTCTGTGTCTTCCTCTCTCCAGGACGCCGGGGTGGAAAGAGTGATGCGCGACCTCCGGATCTTCCGGATCTTCGAGGGCACCAATGACATCCTCAGGCTCTTCGTAGCTCTCAATGGCTTTCAGGTGACAGAAACCAAAGGGGGAAAAACCCCAAACATCATTATTTTTCCAGATGAGTTCTGGGCTTGACGCCACACACACAACACACAACACACACACACACACACACACACACACACACACACACACACACACACACACACACACACACACACACACAGAAAACGGGGGAGGAAATCTCCAGATACGCTTTTGGCACAAACTGAGGAATTCAACAGAGAAATGAACAGTTACATGATACAACGATTCTCAAATTGGGGCCCAATGGCACTGAGCTAGAGGGAAAAGGTTTTTTGGAGGTAGAAAAAAAACCAAAACAAAAACTATTAACTAAAAACTAAAAATATTATATTTTTATGCAATATATATAATTATATGTATATAATTGTCTCCTTTTTACTCTTACATTCCTCTTGCTTTGTGTTTGATAGTTTGTTAAGCTACAAACAATGTTACTTGTTAATTGAATTGAATACATTGTTTTTATATTTTGTGTTTTGAAATTGTGTAATACAAATACATTTTCCCTTGAATGTTTTTCCACACATATTGTAGTAGTGTGGGAAATAGGCCGAGTATCACATTATTTTTTGGGACAAAAGTGAGGGTGTATTTTTCCCTCATATAAGGGCTCCTTGTTTGGGGAAAAAAAGTCTGCTATAGATCAATGAATTGAACTGATCGCTGTCCCGCAGAACGCTGGAAACCAGCTGAAGGGTCTCCAGAAGGCCCTGAAGAACCCTCTGGGCAACGCCGGGCTGCTGGCAGAAGAGCTCACCAAGAGAGCCAAGAGGTGGCCACACACACACACACACACACACACACACACACACACACACACACACACACACACACACACACACACACACACTTGTTTGGCGTGTATTTAAACTCAGCTGTAATGTGATGTGTGATGCAGATGGCTCTCCTCTCTGTTCTGTCTACAGGAAGGCAGGCTTGGGCACCGGTCTGACGCTGCAGGGCACCGTGCATCCCGACCTGGCGCGATGCGGCGACCTGGTGCGTGATTTCGATGTGAACGGCGGCCGTCTCTAAATGCAAGCGCGGAGGGGGGGGGGCGTCTTAGCGCAGGTGTAGCTTTCAGCGTTTCAGGACTCTTTGCTGGTGAGAAACGGACTCGCTCTTCTTCACGGTGCTTCACCGCGGCCTAATGGTGCGGACGTTATAGAAACAGTGAAGCTCTGCTTAAATGATGGGTTCGTTCTGTATCTGTGCACCGGTACGGAAAACACTTGTGACAAAGCCACGCCTTGTCTGTACAGAAATGGGATTCATGTTTATTAATGCCCTAAGCATACAGACAGTGGATATTGACGGGGTGTTTAAGTTGATAAAAAAATATTGTTGGATTTGAATAAAACTTGAATGATTTTGTTTTTTTACATGTATTAATTGAGAAAAAAGGAGAGTATCCTGATCTGACCCGTTTTTGCCTCCCATCTCCAGACGGTCAAGGCCATCGAGCAGTTCGGCGCCGTCGTGGAGGAGCAGCTTGTCAAACACGGCAAGAAGATCATCGGTGAGTGGGGCTTCGCTCTGGGGGTGTGCGGGCAAACAGACTGATACTGACTGGGAACCGCCTTCATGCTTTTGGCACCCAAGAGGAGCCGCAGCTCGTTGTTGTTGTTGTTGTTGCCCCGGGACTTTAAACGATCCACCGTGTTGCCGTTGCCTTCGCAGAGGAACAGTTTGTGCAGAAGAGAGTCGCTGACTGCGCCATCGACCTTTACGCCATGGTGGTGGTCCTAGCCAGGTGAGCTAGTTCTCTCTCTCTCTCTCTCTCTCTCTCTCTCTCTCTCTCTCTCTCTCTCTCTCTCTCTCTCTCTCTCTCTCTCTCTCTCTCTCTCTCTCTCTCTCTCTCTCTCTCTCTCTCTCTCTCTCTCTCTCTCTCTCTCTCTCTCTCTCTCTCTCTCTCTCTCTCTCTCTCTCTCTCTCTCTCTCATATAGTTTACAGGAAATGGATCTACATATAGGTTAGTTGATCTGACGGAAATCAAATGAAAATGCAGACTCAAATGTGTTTTCTATTCCACAAATGTGAAGGACAGTGTGTCCCTTTTTTCCATTAAGTATTTTTAACTGAGACATGCAAATTGTCAGGTCATGTGACTGACAGGCACGATGGAGGAAATGTAAGCTAAACAGAAAGCAATTCCTGACTAACCGGATTAAAAGAAAATCAAAAGCCATGACGATGAGCGTGCCCGTGCCCAAAACACTGTAATGGCGCCGTTTCACAAAATGTCACGCACCGGGTGTGGAAAGACACACACAAGTCTTTGTGACTCAGTCGCAGAGCCTTGAAGGCCCCCACTGCCGGGTCACTGTTCCCTGTTTATTGATATCACATGTGCCGGGGGTGTCCAAATTGCACCAAATTTGACACAGCACATCCTTGGGTCCCCGGTAGTACACCCAGCAGGTGTGGAGTCGATCGGATGAACGGTCATTGGGATAATCAAAGGACGTTCCTACCTTTGCAGTTAGTGAGAGATCACTGAAGTGATGAGAAATGGATCACGTTAAAAAACACTTGTCCTGCGGTGGAACGCCGTGTTTCTTTTTTTCATGGACCCTGTGGGGTCGGGGGGAAGTGAGTCTTTACCTCCTTTTAATTTGATCGTTTAAATCTTTCAGCTGAACCGCTCCATTCCTCTCTCTGTTCTGTCGAGTGATCCCGCTACGTCATAGATGTTATAGACATTTTCAGTAATTTAATCATACAGGAAACCGCGTTATATTTTGCTAACTACAGATGAAAGGGAAACTCTTTGCAACGAGGCCTAATATGAGATTTTTTTTTTTTTTTGTATTTCTCAAGAATAAAATGTGACTTCACAACACAGGACAGGTCATGTGATGAAAATCTGCTCATTGTGAAACGCAGGGAACTTTAGGCACCAGTTCCTTCCTTCCCTTCTCAAAAATAAACAGTTCATTTAATACTTGTGTGTGCGTGTGCGTGCGTGTCAGCCATCGTGTGGCTGCAATGCTTATAGGTCAGTAGCTTCAGTTAACGTTCACATCAACCATCAGAGCGGGGAAAAAATGTGATCTCAGTGTTTTTGACTTTGGTTTGGGTATTTCTGGAACTGCTGATCTCCTGGGATTTCTACGCACAACAGTCTCTAGAGTTTACTCAGAACGGTGCAAACAACAAAAAATACCAGTGAGCGTCGGTTCTGCAGACAGAAACACCTTGTTGATGAGAGAGGTCAACGGAGAACGGCCAGACTGGTTGGAGCTGACAGAAAGGCTACGGTAACTCCAATAACCACTCTGTACAACTGTGGTGAACAGAAAAAAAACGTCTCAGAATGAACAACACGTGGAACCTTGAGGCAGATGGGCTGCAACAGCAGAAGACCACGTCGGGTTCTACTTCTGTCAGCAAGGAACAGAAAGCTGAGGCTGCAGTGGGCACAGGCTCACCAAAACTAGACAGTTGAAGACTGGAGAAACGTGGCCGGGTCTGATGAATCTCCATCTCTGCTGATGCAGACGGATGGTAGGGGCAGGATTTGGCCCAATGCCATGAATCTAAGGATCAAACCCGCCTTGTGAATCCAATACAACACCTTTGGGATGTGATAGAACGGGAGATTTACAGCATGAATGTGCAGCTGACAAATCTGCAGGACCTACGTGATGCAATCATGTCAGCATGGAGCAGAATCTCAAAGTGAGATTCAAGAGGTTTATTTGTCACATACATATACATACTTTCATACATATATGCAGTGAAATGTCTTTGCAAAGCACCCGGTGATTATGCACAATAGTTACTAAACTGAACATAATAGCTAAACTAATTCCTACCGAACTAACTTACTGAAACTAACTGATTCCTGAAACGTAACGCAGTTAGTGAATAGAATAGAATAACATAAATAAAATAAAATAAGACTCAAAAAGGTAATACAGAGTGGGGGTACAAAATAGAAGTAAAGGGAATAGAGTTATGCATATGGGATAGGCTATTTGTTTATACAGATATGTGCAGTAAAGTGCATGTAAATAAAGTGAGTATGGAGATATATAGAACAGTATACAACAGTATGACACAGCAATACAGTAACACCAAACAGAACAGCAATACAGCACAGTATGCAGTAACCCAGAACAGTGATACAGTATGCAGTACAGTATGCAGTAATGCAGTACAGTGATACAGTAACTTGCAGTACAGTATGCTACATACAGTACAGTAAGGCAGTGACTCAGTGAGGACCTCTGGTGAGCTCAGCATTGAGAGTCCTTATGGTTTGCGGGCACTTGCCGTACAGATGATGCACTTACAGAAGCACTTTCACTCACTTAAGTGAAATTTTAGAAACTTGATGCATTTACAGAAGCACAAGTAAGTGCTTCTGTAAGTGCATCATCTGTACTGCAAGTGCCTGCAAGCCATGAGGACTCTCATTGCTGAACTTACCAGGGGTCCTCACTGAGTCACTGCCTTACTGTACTGTATGTAGCATACTGTACTGCAAGTCACTGCCTGGTTTGGGAACTGTACTGCTCAGGACAGGCAGGCCCCGCAGAGGGTGGTTTGTCAGCCCAACGTACCGCTGGAACTACCCCGCTTGTATAATCCATGCCAAGAAGTGAGGCTGTTTTGAGAGCAAACTGAGGCCCTACATAGTATTAGTATAGTGTCCCTAATAAAGTGCTTAGTGAGTGTGTATTTCTCACTGGAAATCAAGAAATTCTGAAAATGTCACCTCCCTTTGTCAACTTGTTAGAAACATTATTTTGCAAAATGCCCTGTTTTCTAATTAACAAAGAAGAGGAAAAGGTTTTTGGTTTTAAAGTGAATTTATTATGTTGTACAAGAGCCGGTTGATCTTAAGCACACCCCTGACCCGGTTGGAGGTGTGCTTAAGAGCAGCTCTCTGGGATCAACAGTTTATTTTGGGGAGTCAGAATATATGGTCAGTTTGGCGTCGCAGATTCGTACGTGTTCAAGATAAGACACACTCTGTGACGGTCGACGGAATGAAACAACATAACGCATATAAACGGAAAATTTTAACTGGATGACTGTATGTACGATATATCAATGCTTCATTAATGCACTATTTCCCTAAGGCGTGTGACATCGTCACACATCACCTCTTACGATTTTCAACATGCTAGTCATAATGCTAAGGATAATAGGCACGCTTAGGCCATGAAGGTCCCTTGTAGTCGAGAAGAGGAGTTGTTGCTTCAATCCCCATTAGTTCCTTCTCGGTTATTGCAGTTTCAATCAGCCTTTGGAGCAGGCCTCTGACACGTGGGATGATGCAGCATCCGAAGACCACTAGCACACCTGCAACGACAGCTCCAGAGGTTATTATGGAGACCATCAACCCCCTTCCACTGGCCGAACCATGATCCAAAGAGGCCAGTGAGGGAGGAGTCAATGCCGGAATTCTCTGCCAGTTCCTCAGCTAATGTTGTGAGCCTGTGCAATGCCTTGGTCACCGAGCCATCCGATGCGGTGTTGTTGGGAATGAATGTACAACACATCGACCCGAACGCGTACCCCACCCTTCTCAGCTAAGAGCATGTCTAATGCCATTTTGTTCTACCACGCCATTAGACTAGTAGCTGCCATCTGTTCTGCCAAGCCTTTAACTGTGTTCCTAGTGTGATTTATGAACCTCTGTTATTTGTCATGGACCGCCAGAACGAAGCAGATTCAAAACCTGCGCCTATTTGATTTCTACCTTTGAACTCATCAAGTACCCCTCTGGGAACTCCAATGGCGTCGATGTAAACCTGTGTATCAAAAGATCCACCTGGGGCTACCGCTCTCTTTTGTTGTCCGTGAGCAGAGTGGTGGTGGTGGGTGGCTTTCGTATCACCAAGATTTTAAATTGGCCCCCTGTGTCTCTTCCCGTGCCGTCTGATGCCAAGCAATAGATCCCCCCTATTGTCAGGTTGTGCTTTTATTGTAGTTATGTACACCAGGTTACAAGGTCCACATGGCGGCGGACCATACTAAATCTGTGTTGTTTTTTTATCTATAAGCGTGTTTTCGTGTTTCCACCCATAGGGATCTGTGTGCCACCACACCTGTCCCCACGACAGACAATGAGGACCCCCTATACACAGGTACTTTTGATCTGTAAATAACTGATTGAGTGCTTGGAGCTGAGAACTGCTGGCAACTTCGCAAAGGCTTCACCGCTGTTGACGTTGTTAGAAGAACTTGGAACGGTCCTTCCCATCGAGGTTGATGCCATCTTTTCCTTTGGGTCACTTTGATGAAGACCCAGTCGCCGGGTTTACCTTTTGCTCGTCCTGTGGCTGTGGGTGTTCTTCGGCGAAGCTGTCGATAACAACACTTTTGTTAGTGATTGGTTTTCTCATAGTCAGCCAGAGTGGCTTCTTCAGGTCTGGTTTCTCCGGAAAAATCTTTCAATGGTTGTTTTTGCCTTGGCTTGTCCAAACAACACTTCATATGGTGGTAACCCTCTGACACAGGGTGTCGTTCTCATGTTTATAATACTAATGGAAGGCACTCGACCCAAATGAATCCTGTTTCTGCCATAGTTTTTCTCAATTTATTTTTTATTGTTCCATTAGTTCTCTCTACTAGGCCTGCAGATTGTGGATGGTAGGAACAGTGTTTTTTACATTGATATTCCTAAAGCCTTAGTTAAGTGACATATCGTCCCATTAACGAAACGACTACCAGTCGCTATATAATTTCTCAGGAATCCCAAATCTTGGAATAATATCTCGTAGAAGAGCTTTTGCTACCGTTCAAGCATGAGGTTTAGCTGTTGGAATAACCTCTACAGAACCCTTCTACAGAAAACATCAATGATTACCAGACATTATTTCTTCCCTTGGCAGGGGGTTAATTTGATAAAGTCCATATTTAAATTTTGAGATGGGTATTTTTGGAGATGGTGACCGCTGTATAAAATGTAAAAAACTAGAAAAAATCAACCGAGGTTCAGAAGAAAATCTGGAAATAATAAGTTCGGTCAACGCAAAGGAATTTGTGAAAAAACAGTGAAATGCGCTTTATAAATACTGTAAGGCGTGACTTGAGTGCAGAGCCAACTGTTATCTGCTCACTGGCACCATTCCCGGAGTCTGTTTTATCAACAACTTCCCAACAGCGGAGTTGTCACAGAACCAAAAGCCTTTACAAGAGAGGTTTGATTCCGCATGGTGGAAATGGATGGGGTTGGTCAATTTTTGACTTGACTGTTGTCCGGTTGCTGATTTGACTGTTATTTCCTCTTTTGAGTAGGTGACTCCACTGGGTTTATTTGCTGCCGTTACCACAGTTTTACATGCCCCTGAATCCCACAGGAACACTATGTTATTCCCATGAACCTTTAATGTTACAGTTGGTCTGTGATTACTCTCCCTGGCACGAGCAAATATTTCCTCCAGATCTAGAACCTCAGTTTCCTCCCCCTCTCTCTCAAGTTCATCATCACTTACAGAGAACGAGGTGTCGTGAGCTGTGTTGACATTATTACATTATTTCCGTCCTTGCAGTCGGTCAGTCACGCAGTGTTGGTCTGGTTACCTCCCCCTCCTCCATTCCGAGATCCATTGGTCCTTTGAGGGCAATCACGGCCCCAGTGATCCCTCTTTCCACGGATGAAACATCCGTCCTCCCTCCCGTTGCCTCCTCCCGCTGCTCCTCTCCCCCCTCCGCCTCGGAACCGTCTTCCTCTTCCTTGGCCTCTGGTGTTTTGGTCGCCTCGGAACATGACAGAAGCGGAAGCGCCACACAAACCGTCATTGTGGACTTGCTCACAACTTGAATCTTTTCGGACAAATACCTTGGTTCTCGGTCTCGTGCTCGCTTCTAGTTCTTCAGCATGCGTTGCGTAAGCTTTAATGTTAGCAGGAGTGCACGTTTTCCATCCCACCAAGTTCTTTTTCACGAAACCAGAGATGTTGGGCCTTAATCAGTTTAAGAATTAGTTTTTTACCTGTTGGGCATATGGCCCATTGTCATCATGACAGGGGCCACCTGCCCATTATTGGCGTCAAAGATAACCTTAAGGCGGGCATAGTAGGGGTTGACCACTTCCTCTTTGTTTTGTGTACTTTCTCCGATTTTTGAGTAGTCTGCCCTGCTGACAAAATGATCCTTAATTCTGCCGGTCAGTCCTTCCACTAAGCCTCGGTATTATCCTCCTGGTGTTGGGTCGTAGGCGGCGGGCGCATTTACAGCTACGGGGTTTCACTGTCCTGCTACCAAACACCAATCTGTCCGCAGGATTTCTCTTAGTGCCTGTTCACATTCTACAGCACTGAGTCGATAGCTAGCTTGTAAATTTCTGACCCCTGTGAGAAACAGAGTGAGTGTTGGGAAACAGAGTGATTGTTGGGAATGCTACAGAGTGATTGTTGGGAATGCTCCCGCCTACTTAAATGCTCTTGTAAGAGCACATGTTGCCCCCCGGATGCTGCGCTCGTCAAATGAGCGTCGCCTGGCTCTGCCGGCCATACAGCCACGGCAATCCAGGCTATTCTCATTTGTAGTTCCACGTTGGTGGAACGAGCTGCCAAAAATGACCAGAGCGGGGACCTCCCTCTCTGTCTTTAAGAAGCACCTGAAGACCCAGCTCTTCAGTGAGTACCTCCTGTCCTAATCTACAATTACTTAGCACCACCTTGCAGTATTTATTGTTACACCAATGTTGTTGTTACACTAATCTCTGTCGCAATGTAGCTGAATGTTATTCTCCCTTGTAAGTCGCTTTGGATAAAAGCGTCTGCTAAATTACTAAATGTAAATGTAGAAAGGCGCCGAGGTTATCTCGCGGATGTGGTATACCGGCAACAGCTTTCTTTACATCATTCATATTCCAGGGCCTGTGCACATACACTGTTTGAGACTGGTTGTCTTCTCCAGCGTTTGCATTTGGCATTGCTATCATAGGGTACTGTTCTGCACCGCTTATAGTACAGTTGGCTAATTTTGGTGTTAGACTCAAAGGATTAAAGAATGTTTTACCTTATCGCGTTTTGGGGTTAGTTGGGCGTTGACGTGGCCATCGGGATCTCGGCCGTGTAGTCTTGTAAGTCCGGGTTTATTGATGGAGTTTGAGGGTCTGGTTCCCGGCGAGGAAGGGAGCAGGGGGGCGCTGAGGGAGTGAGGAGTGACGGCTCTGGGCCTGGAGGAGGATCGGGCTGTGGTCCAAGTTGTTGTCTCCGTCTATAAAGTACTCCATTGTCTCCAGTATGCATGATAGCGTTAGTTTCTGTTTTTCATTTGTGTCCCTTCTCTTCCTAGCCTCTTCCAGCCATGGTCTTGCTTCCTCAAAACCAAATTTTTCTTTGTCTTTCTTTTTTTCGCTCGCCTCCTTTGCAATGTCAATGCCACTAGCTGGTTACATTCATCCGCATTCAACTTCCCCCTGAACACATATTTCTTACTCCACCTATAATAGTATTGTGAATTTCTTTTGTCTTTCTCATGCATACATTTAAGATCGCCTTTGAGATTGCTTCTCGTGATTTTTCGGTTGTTGTTACCCATGGTTATTTATCCTGACTATCTTTGCTGTCCCTCGTGTCTTTAAACAGTTCCAAACGGCCTCAGTCCCAGACTGATTTTCTTTAAGATGAGGCCAAGTCTCCAAGACTATGATCACCTTTACCTTCTTTAGTACCCCAGGTACTTTTCCTTAGGTCCCTGACCTGTACGAGCGGACAGTTTAGTTTGTCATTACAACAGCCTAGTTAACTATTTCAATTAATTGTTTTATAGCGAGAATTATATTAGATGAGACCTTACCTTTTCCTCCCGGTTGGTTCGCGCCGGACTCCGTCACCATGTTCTCCTCCAGTGAGAGTTTGCCTCCCTATTTCCAAATCCCTTTTATTAGGGGGGGGAAAAGAGGTGGAGCTTTTTTTTTTTTTTTTTTGGTCTTCCTGGAAGAAAATCAAGGATGTTGGAGCCCCGCGTTGGGCGCCAAGTTGTTAGAAACATTATTTTGCAGAATGCTCTGTTTTCTAATTAGCGATGAAGAGAAAAAGGTTTTTGGTCTCAAAGTGAATTTATTATCTCGTACAAGAGCAGGTTGTACAAGGGTTGGACCAGAAGTGTGCTTAAGAGCAGCTCTCTGGCATCAACAGTTTATTTGGGGAGTCAGAATATATAATCAGTTTGGGGTCGCAGATTTGTACGTGTTCAGGATAAAGCAAACTCGGTGACGCGGAAGGATTGAATGTACAGTTTATCTCTTTAGGTAGTTCACAGTGCATACTGTCTGTGGGAATTAACACTGTGTGCTGATATGTGATTTACATCGATTTAGATATATTGTTACACACGCAACTTTATATGGTCATGGTAACATAACATAGCAAAGTAATTAATAAAATTCTCATAACAGCTACCCCTCTATATTAAAATGCAGCGTGCCCTCGTGACTCGGTCCCCTCCTTCCTCCGCAGGGCGTCCCGCTCGCTGAGCCAGGGCCACTCCTCCGCCCAGCACGAGAAGATGCTGTGTGAGACCTGGTGTGTGGAGGTAGGACCACAAACCCTCCAGGGAGGAAACGGCATCTCAATTTCGATATTAGCAACAATTGTGTTTGTTTGTTTTTTTGTTTATTGTTCTTGTTTGTTTTAAATTGCTCCTTTCCGCCAGGCTCACGACAGGATCATGCTGGACGTTCAGGCTCTGCGCTCGGGCCAAACCCGGCAGGTCTTCAAGAACCTGCGAGCCATCTCGGCGGCCGTGGTGGAGAACGGGGGCGTGGTGTCCCCTCACCCTCTGGGCTTCTAAAGGAAACGACGAGGAGACGCGCAACCATTAACACCCCCACCCCCCACCAGTGCTTCTTTCCCTCCTCCCCGGTTGTTTAAAGTATTTAGTTTTGATTCTTTTGAACACGCAACCTCTCAATGAATGTCTCTTTAGGGAAAGCGTTGGTGTTTTCTATAGCAAAGCAAACGAGTGTATAATGACCTTGAAACTGTACACCAGGGTCATTGAGCTTCTCTGGAAGATGTGGTGATCTGGTTGGATGTGATTTTGGGGGGTCTCTCACTGCGCCCGAACACAGCAAATGCCAGTGCCACTTTTTTTTTTTTCCTCAGCCTTCGAAACGCGATTATTTTATTATTATTTTTTTTTTTCTTTTTAATTTCCGAGGTAACGCTGGTATTCCCCATCTCCCAACGATACGGATGTGCTGTGTGTCCACCGCGTGGAATGCGGTGTGGTTTCCCGTCGGAACTGCCGTATTTCAATGCGGCGAACTTTCGCCTTAGAAAACTAACTCCCCCCTCCCCCCGGGACGCTGTGGAAACGCCGGGAAGGGGGGGGCGTGCGGGGAGGCGAGCTGCCGTGACGTGAGCCACCCAAGTGCAAACGCTCAACTGATTCAGCCAAAATGTTTCCAGCACCGTTGCCTACAATTGTGTTATATAATATAATAATAATAATAATAATAATAATAATAATAATAATCAAAATAAGATGAACTACAGTCTGCAACACAGTTGCTGTATGGATCGTTTCCCAGGTGGTTTTCAGGTTTCTGGGGGTGTATGTACATAAACTAAGTGATGGAACTTGATGGGGCTTCTTGTCATATTACCTTGAGTTGGGTGTGTTGTTTTTATTTTTGTAAACTATTCGAGATCACCTTGATCTGTTATCAGGTCACCGCTGTCCAGATATAAATATGTCCAAAAGGGATGGTAGCAGAACCGGCCTTCATAAACATGGATTCTAGCTCTTGAGTTTCCCTGTGTCCAAAACGTAATAAATACCAATGTTGTAACTGCTGCTGCTGGTTTGTAACAATGAAATAAATATCAAACATGACCTCATGAGATCCAAGTTGTTCCCAAATTCTTTCTTTAATCAACATAATATCCGAACAAATATTATCCCCCCCCTCCCTCCCCGGTCACCTGCAGCACGCGATGGACTGTGATGTTGTTTTTATCGTTTAACTTTAAATAACGTTCATACGTTTATTGTTATTCGCCGTTGTTTTCAATTCCAGCGTCCTTGTTGTTGGTAAATCACATTGTTTGAGCGTTTATTTGGGCGTGAAAAACTCTTTTGAGAAAATTGCCATGCGGTCCTCTGGAGATATAAAAAGAAGAAAATGAGCTATTAAACGAATAACACTTGTAGCTGCACTACTTATAAATACACACGTCTAATACTGTGATGCGTGAAAAGGTTTATTTTGTGACGTGCGTGTGACCGGGGCTTCTCAGCTGGGCTTTCAATTTTTCATTCTTCCCTTTTTTCTTTGTTTGATTTTTTTTTTTTTTTTAATTTTTCTTTTCTTTCTTTCTTTGTAATGTTTTTATGTTATTCCGTGCTACGGGGTCCGCTCCCAGATCCCAGGGTTTCTGGGAAAGTGAAACTTAACCGAAGAAACCTCATTTCCACGCACGCACGGACGCGCTCACACCCACTCACACACACGCACACACACACACACACACACACACACACACACACACACACACACACACACAGACGCCAGACCGAGGCAGATCTCTTCGCAGCTCAGTCGTTCGCATCAAGAGATACAACCAGGTATGTTCGGCGCTATTATTACGTTATTAGTGCCTTATTTCTCCGGTCAGACTGGTCGAATAACTACCCGAACAAAGTGGACGCAGACGCGTGCGAATGTAACTCGGCGAGGCGATAAATCGCGAAACCTGGCGATTGTATTAAGACGTCGCGAAGACGTGGGAGCCGGTGGAAAATGGAATTGGAACAGTAACGCACCCGCTCGGATGCTGTGTATCTCTAGCACGGGCGTGCGCGGACCGACGCGGCCCGTCCCCGTGTGCGCGTTGTTGAACTCCCGGTTTGTTTCAAATGACTTTCTGGGCCCCGCACAAATCTCAGGTTTAAACCTGCAGCTTTTTTTCCGTTTATTTTTATTGTTGTTTTTTTTGTTTTTATTATTATTATTATTATTATTATTGTTATTGTTATTGTTCGGTTGTGTTAAACTCCCGGTTTGAGCGTCCATGTTAAACCGTGTCAAGCGGCTGTTCTGAACTGCTGGACCGAACCGATACGGCACGGCCAACACCAGCGCCTGGCGCCCGGAGAAAAGAAATAAGAGATTACCATCAATTACGTGCTTTTTTTCAAACGATATATATATATATATATATATAAAAAATATATGTTTTTTTTAAATCGACACTTTTGAAAATGTATGTTCGGAGTAGTACCCACAAAGTACCCCTAGGGGTACGAGTACCCTCGTTTGAGAAACACTGCTCTAGTATATTAAGGGGGATAACAGTGAAACTAGGATCAGAACAGTCGTTATTCTACATTGCAAGTTTTAATACTGTGTGTGTATGTATGTATGTATATATATATATACACACACACACACACACACACAACTTGAACTTAATTTGACCTTCTCTAAACGTTTGAATGCACATCCATGAATCCAACTGTTCAGCGTCTCAGTACTTTTTGCACAACTTCGCTGTTCTCTCACAAGGAGCCGAACGGCAAAATGCACAACAGGTGTTTGCTCCATGAATCGACCAATACATTTCCTGGTTCAATTAGAATTGGTAACTAAACAGTCCTCTTCATCATGCTGATAAACATTTTGACATCATGCGCCCAAGACGACGCCTAACAACTGATCGACAGTACCTCGCAACCTTGCGAGGCTTCAAGCGCTATGCATCAGCCACTGTTGACACCGGACGAGCCTTTGGTGGTGGTGGTGGTGGTGTTACGGTGTGGGCAGGTGTGTCTAGTCAATACAGAACTGTCCTACACTTTGTGAAAGGTACAGTGACAAGCCCATACTACCTGCATAACATCATTAATCCAGTCATTGTGCCCCTGCATGAACAACACAGGCCTCATTTCATCTTCATGGACGACAATGCTCCAGCTCATCGAGGTCGCATCACTAGGGAACGGCTGCTGGAGACTGGGGCACCTCAAATGGAGTGGCCTGCACCTTCTCCAGACCTTAATCCCATAGAAAACCTATGGGATCAGCTGAGTCGCCGTGTAGAGGCTTGTAACTCTGTGCCCCAGAACCTCAATGACCTGAGGGCCCTTCAAGTAGAGTGGGGGGCCATGCCTCAGCAGACAATAAGTTGACTTGTGAACAGCATGAGACGTGGTTGTCAAGCTGTAATTGATGCTCGAGGCCACATGACGAGTTATTGAGACATTGACATTTTTTGTTGGGGTAAACCCACCGGAAATCACCATTGCATGCTTCTACTTTAATGCCCTACTTTCATGATATACAGTAATATCACTGCAGGGTGAACTTTTCACATTTTCCATAAATTTCAACCTAAAGCCAGATATCCCTAACTTTTTGTGAGTAGTGTATATATAGCAATGCACACATTGTATGTGTATTTTATTTATATATCAGTGTTATATGTTGAGCGAATTGATTGATCAACGAGGACCCGCGTTATTTCACGTTAAAGGGGCGTGGCTGGTATATATAGTGCATACCCCTAACGGGAGCAGCCGAAAGAAGAAGTATATATAGTGTATATAGTATATATAGTATAATAGTGTCTTCTTCTTTCGGCTGCTCCCGTAGAGTGCATTTAGTGTCTATAGTGTATATAGTATATATAGTGTGTATAGTATGTATAGTGTATATAATGTGCATAGTATATGTAGTATATAGTGTATATAGTATATATTGTATATATAGTGTGTATAGTGTATATAGTGTATATAGTGTGTATAGTGTATAAAGGGGTGATGAGATGCTTGACACTGAGACACCGTGGTATTGTATGCAGTGTACAATACAGACTGGTCAGAGAGTTGGTCGTTAAGTGAGGACTACCTGTATAAAATAATCTATAAAACAAATACCAAAAAAAAACAAAAACTATTTTGCCGTTTTGCTAGGGACCCTGTGAAGGACCCCCCCCCACAGCAGCAGACGTAGCAGTTTTAACAGCTCTCGGGGCAGGCAGGGGAAGGGACGGGCGAGGGGCTCAAACCGGGACCACGGTCTGTACAGCCGACAACGGAGGGCGGGCGAAGGGGCGGAGTCCACATTCTACAAGGCGGGAACAGGGTCGGTTCCAGGCAGGCAAGGACCTGGACTTGAACCCTGGAAAGCTGGCTGGAAGATACTAGGCAATCAGACACCGCCAGAGGGAACCGGGACCGGTAGAAATACACAGAAGGCGACCTTAGCTGTGAAACCCGGACCGCATGTTGAGCAGCGCTGGTCCGCCCGGCGCTAAATTCTGTTCTTTTTTTTTTTTTTTTTTCCCCTCCACCCTTTTCCCTCTAACCACCAGCCTCAGATATGGCCTTCCAGTATCAGCCGCAGCAGGTGGTCACCACGGTGGTCACGGCCAACGCCCCGGGCATGTGGAGCACCGACATGTGCGACTGCTGCACCGACATGGAAACCTGTAAGTCTGCTTGACTACATCCAAATCCTCCAGCGAGCGGCACGCAGGAAGCCGGCGGCAGGAAGCAGCACGGCCTGTTTTTCTCATATTGTTAAAACCTCAACATGACAGAGTTTGACGAGCAGGGCGGAGGCATCAGTTCCACCGCTGGTGTAGGTCTTCGCGCGAACAAGCACACGTTGAGCCGCAAGCGCCTGGTTTCCTGCATTCTGGTGGATGTCGATGCGCTGATTAGTGACTTTTCTGTATCGATTTATGGTGGAAATGTTTTCATTTATGGAAAAGTCAAAAGTCTTCAAAAAGTTTCTTAGTTTTATTGGGGGGCGGGGAAGGGGGTGTTCTACATATTGAGGGGGTCGTATCCCCTGCGCCGCCCCCTCCCCCCGAAATCTACGCCTATGAAATGCAGCGATGGGAATTCCTTAATGATTAACAATACACAATAAGAGACAAACGTAAAAATGAACAACAAACCAAAAACATAAACCTTCTCATACACGAGCAACAGGAATTTGGCAATATGCTATAAACCAGGGCTACCCAAACTTTTTCCTGTGAGGGCCACATAACTTTTCCCTTCTCTGATGGGGGCCGAGGTCAGTTTGTAACAGAAAAAGTGTGACGATCGCAGGGGTGCCTAAACGTAAACATTTATTGTTTTCCAGAAAGCCACACATAACCAAATATTAATAACCCTTTCCGGGATCTTCACAGAAAAAAAAGTCAGGAAATAAATAATAACACTATGAATGAAATAAACAACACTATTTGGGAAATAAATAATAACCAAATAACCCTCTCTGGGCTCTTCACAGAAAAAATTAAGTCGGGAAATATATAATAACACTATTTATGAAATAAATAATAACCAAATAACCCTCTCTGGGTTCTTCACAGAAAAAAAGTCCATTGAACAATAACTTTCTGTTGTGCCGTGCGCAATCTTAACAGGTAAAAGTTTAGCTTAGTTGTCAGAGCAGAATCTCTTACTCAAATGACTCATATGAGCGGTCTCTAAAGTTCCTGTGTTCCCTCCTTATAACCCTTTTGTAGGTTCCTTTAGGCTTGTAGACGCCGCTGTTTGCAGCTCTCTCTCATCAACTTCCCTGTGAAAACCACAAAACAAGCAGGCTGATAAACCGGACTAAGTGACACAATACCTACACAGCACAATACATTTCACGACCAGTATGGTTGTGGAAATGGATTTTATCCCGGTAGATTTTTCAATTTGTTCAAGTCGGAAAAGTGAGCTTACCTATGTATGTTCATCAGCGTGAACCGTGGGCCTGCATCTGGCTGGCGAGAAGTTGAATGTCAGGTTCCATTCTAGCCACAGCCAGTCTCAAGCACTGATGCAGATGTTCCTCTGTCAGTCTCGACCTCATCGGCGTTTTCAGGTGTTTCACGTGTGAAAAGGTTTGCGCGCAGATATACGTGCTGCCAAAGAAGTGTAAAACATCTTCATTACGTGTTTTTTTTTTGTGTTAGGGTACGTGTCGTTTGGGAAGGCGGCATAGAAGTCAATGAGACCGTTGGGCAAGAAAGGGGTTCACACCGAACTCCGCCTTCAGCATTTCCAGTGCTTCCACACACTTTTCAGCTGGGAACGGGACCGCTGGGTTTCTCTGTGGGGAGGTTTTGGGGTAGCAGGGAGACGGATGAAGTTGTGCTTTTTCGCTTGTTCCAAAAGCAGCGCAAGCTTCACCTCAAATGCCTTGATGTGGGAATACATGTCGCAAATGAGTTTCCCCCCGGCCTCGCAGCTGCAAGTGAAGGCTGTTCAGCATTTCTGTCACGTCTGTTAAAAATGCGAGGTGCCATTTCCATTCTGGGTCGATCGGCTCTGGGACCGCTTTGTCTTTCGAATGAAGAAACGCGTTAATTTCGGGTAGCGGCTCGTAAAAACGCCTCAAAACCCCGGCTCAACCATCGGACCCTCTGTGTAGTACAGCACATCGCCGTGCGCGGACTCCAGTTCCGACAGGAATTGTTGGAACTGCCTGTGTTTAAAGTCCCTTCGCTCTGATGACGCTTATGCATGACACCACAACCTTCATGACAGAATCCCGCTTCAACACTTTGCAGCGCAGTGCTTGCTGGCGAATTGGACAGTGGACTTGTAGCGGGGCGGTGAGACCCCGTTCTTCCATCTCCCGGTTCATGCGTCCGGTTAGACCCCGAGACGCGCCCACCTCACTAGGAGCCCCGTCAGTCGTGATGCTGGCAAGCTTTGACCAGTCTAGGTCCAACTCTTCCATGGTTTGGCGTATTTTGCCGAAAATATCCCCCCCCCCGTTGTAGTCCCTTTGAGACTTTGGAGGGCTGCCGGCTCCTCGCACATCTCAAAGTTTGCGCTAACTCCCCGAATAAAAATGAGCAGCCGCGCTGTGTCTTGCACGTCCGTGCTCTCATCCAGTGCCAATGAAAAAAAGTCAAAATTCTTCCGTCTTCTGCTGCAGCTGGGCATTTACATTACCCCCCGATTTCTTCGCTGCGTCTGGTGATTGTACTCGCCGACAGACTCACGGCATTAAAGACGTCCTTCTCCTCGGGACAACACCTCTTCCGCGACAGCATTCAAACATTTCTTGACAAACTCTCCATCAGTGAAAGGTTTACCGCTGCTCGCTATCAGTCGAGCAACCCGAAAGCTGGCCCGAACGGATGACTGGTTCAGCTGAGCTCGGCGTACAAATGTATTCTGCTGAGCTAACAGTCCACTTTTTAGCTTTGAGAGTTTGTCTGCTCGCATTTGGCCTCGCAAGTTATCATACTTGTCTTTGTGACGGGACTCATAGCGTCGGCGCAGATTGTATTCTTTGAATACCGCCACCGCCTCTTGACAGATGAGAGAAACAGCCTTTTCTTTGCATTGAACCAAAAAAAATAATCGTTTGACCACTGCAGGTTATATACCCTGCATTCTGTATCAAATTCTTCTCTTACCTGACCTTTTCGCCATTATTCCGTTCTATTTGACAGGGGCTAGTCTAGGATTTGCGTGGCCAGACGGGAAAAAAAAAAATCATAATGCGTCTCTGGTATTGTTCAGGGGGCCGGGCCAAATGTGGAGGGCCTTAGTTTGGGGACCACTGCTATAAACCCAACGATGACTTATAATTGTATTTTATTTTTTTATTTTTTCAATAAACCTGATGTTTCTGTTTAGACATTCTTCCTAATGTTCCGGTCAGCCAGTCGGGGCACGTTGAGCTTTACCCTGGGCTCCCGTTTTATTTGCTCTGTAAACTTTCACCGATTTCCCCTTATCAGTCCACCAAAATCCACCAAAAACAAAACCCCGTCTCTGAACAAATTGGAGGCGAGAAATAAGCAGCTGCTCTCCGCTCATGTAACATCTACAAGGCCTGATTTAAATGTTTGTTCCGACTTCCACCGCGGCGTCCGGAGCTGGCGTGGCTCGGGTCTCTCTTTTTCTTTTGTTTCATTCGATTACGAAATGTCGGGGGAAAAAAAAACCGAAATAAAATAAATACATCGACCGTTTTGTTTGGAGAAAGGCGGAGTGGATCCCACGCTGTAGCCAACAGTACACTCAACCTACCGTGGACACACACACACAGAGCAAATATTTACATTTTCCTTGCTGCAGTTTTGTCAGGACGGTTGATTTCAGTTCCTCTTTCCTTCCGGCGGCGTCCCAGCCGCGGGTGGAGTTACTCAGACGGAGGGCGCTTCTAATTGACGCCCCCGGTGACGTGTCGGAGGGCAGCGAAGCTGGAATGGCTCGTGTCGCCGAGCCTTCTGAGTCTTATTTCACAGGGTGTGCGTGTGTGTGTGTGTGTGTGTGTGTGTGTGTGTGTGTGTGTGTGTGTGTGTGTGTGTGTGTGTGTGTGTGCGCGCGCCAGCAGACCCGTCGGAGACCCACATATATGTGCACAAGCACCGCAAAAGTCAGTCCTGCGTAATAGTTCGAACGCCCATAACCACCGCCACTGTAGGTTTCCCATCCGCAAGGCGTTGGTCGAATTTTCGGCTCCAAAAAAAAAGCGCCGTTTCTCAGCGAAAACGGTCGGTCGGATGCGCCCATAACGGGCCCACGTTGGATGCGCGTTCGGGCGGAGTGGCTCGAATAGCAGCGAGCGAGCATGCACCACCCGCCCCAAAAGGAATGGATTCAATGTGTTCACTTGCTTCCCTCTAAGTGTCCTTGCTTCCTCCCCGAAGGCTGCTGCGGCTTTTGGTGCTTCCCCTGCATGCAGTGCAAGGCGGTCAGCGACTTCGGGTGGTGCTGCCTCCTCCCTATGCTGGACTTCTGCTGCGTGGTGTCCTGCTGCCTGCGCTCCTCCATGAGGGAGCGCTACGGCATCTCGGTACGTGGCACACACGGCTCGTCGGGCGTCTCCGTCTATGGAGTTGGGGAGTCGGGGCGGGGTTGCTAAAGGTCTCCGCCCGGCTCGCCCCTCTCCGCCTCCTGCGTAGCCGTACGTTCTGCGGCTTGACGCACTGAGGAGGTGTTTGGAGAGTGGCTTTTACTTTTGACTTACATTTTCTGTAGTTCCTGCCGACGCTCTCGCTTCTGCTAATGCAGACAACGACACTGTGGTGACCTCCCCCCCCCCCCCCTCTCTCTCTCCCTCCCTCCCTCTCGCGCTCTCTCCCTCTCGCTGTCTCTCTCTCTCTCCCTTTCTCTCCCTCTCTCTCCCTCCCTCTCTCTCTTTCTCTCTCTCCCTCCCTTTCTCTCTCCCTCCCTCCCTCTCTCCCTCTCTCTTTCCCTCTCTCTCTCCCTCCCTCCCTCCCTCTCTCTCTCCCTCCCTCCCTCCCTCTTTCTCTCCCACCATCCCTCTTTCTCTCCCTCTCTCCCTCCCTTTCTCTCTCCCTCCGTCCCTCCCTCTCTCCCTCCCTCCCTCTCTCTCTCTCCCTCCCTCTCTCCCTCCCTCCCTATTTCTCTCCCTCCCTCTTTCTCTCCCTCTCTCCCTCTTTCTGTCCCTCTCTCCCTCCCTTTTGCTCTCCCTCCGTCCCTCCATCCCTCCCTCTCTCTCTCTCCCTCCCTCTCTACATCTCTCTCGCGCTCTCTCTCCCTCCCTCTCTCTCTCCGTCCCTCCCTCTTTCTCTCCCTCTCTCCCTCCCTTTCTCTCTCCCTCTGTCCCTCCCTCTCTCCCTCCCTCCCTCTCTCTTTCCCTCCCCCTCTCTCTCTCCCTCTCTCTCTCTCTCTCTCTCTCTCTCCCTCTCTCCCTCCCTCTCTACTTCTCTCTCCCTCCCTCCCTCTCTCCCACCCTCCCCTCCCCTCGCAGGGCTCCTGCTGTGACGACGGCTGTAAGCTGTGTTGGTGTTACCCGTGCACGTGGGGCCAGATGGCTCGGGAGGCCAAACTTCGGAAGCACCTCCCGGTCAGCACGGCCGTGATCACCACCCAGGCCATTTGAGGCGGCGTGGGGGCGTGTTCGGTCCCCCCCCCCCCCAAAAAAGAAATTGTGATTACACTTATTCATTCCCACCCGTTCACTTACAGGCTCATGACTTGGACCAATTTTTTTTTTTATATGATAAGACATTAAGTGGAAGACGAGAGTATTCCATTTTACTGACCATTCCACGGCCATAATTCACAAAACTAACGTTGAATAAATAAATAAATAAATGAATAATATAAGTTGCACTTAAGTTGATGGTAATGTGTTCAATTACCTTTGGCTTTTTTTTTTTTTAATCGTTGTTTGTGACCGCCTTCAATAAATTTGTCACATTTCCAGATTATTTGTACATTCAGCCATTTTATCCAGGTTGACCTGGTGAGGCGGCATTTATTGGTTTAAAGATAAATGATGGATAGATTCGATTTTCCACCGGAGAGAGAGTTAGTCCTGGACACAAATGCCAACGCCTACACATCCATTTATTCAAACTCAAGTGATATGAAGTGATTTGTATGTTTACGTGTTGAAATGTGTTTTTCTATATAGCGATCGTATTCCTACTGCTTGCGCTTCGGTTGAAGCGCTGTATTCGTTTGGAGTTCACAGCAGAGGGCGCTGTGTCACCACATTTTAAAGGCTAACCCCTCTGCTGCTCAAACCCAGAGGACTTGTACTCCCTGGAGCCAGTAGCCTTGCTTCGATTGCTAATTGCCGTTATGGGAGTGTTTTATGTGCAACAACTCAATGCATTTCCTGGTGTTAATGTCAAATTGTCAATAAACGTAATTTTTTCATTTATAATAGCAGAAGTGTAAGCGTGGTCCTACTGTTCTCATCGTTCTCACTGCTGTCACACGGCTAATGTCCAGATATGATGGGGAAAATAAATGTCAGTCAATATATATATATATATATAAATATATATAGGTCTCTAGAATGCACACGCAAATAATAAGATGCAAAAATAACAATTAGGCCGAGTAAACCATGGCTAAAAAACAAGTGATACAAATGATAATAATGCCTCTTTTGCAGGCTCCCATTCTCCCAATTCTTCCTTCCACTATTTCAAAAAATATGAATGAATCGTGCCTTTCACCAGTTCGATCTGGAGTTTTCTGGCCTGCCGATTTGACTTGTGTCGTTCATGTTACAATTTTTGGGTGGAAAATCCTGAACTGGTCGACTGAGTACTTTAAATGTAAAAAAAAAAAAGGGGGGGGTGGGGGGGAAGGTGCCAGAATGCGAAGCAGAAGAAACCCCGTCCCCCACCCCCACCCGCCCTTTTGCAGATCCTGTTCAGAAACAGGAAGTTTTCACACGCTCGGCTGCATTCGCAGTCTGACCTGGACCCTGCCGAGCCATGGACGTCTACCAGGACGCCACGCCATACCTGCTGCCTGGCCAGGTCGCAGGTGAGGAAATTATATGGATAAGAATTCTAAAATCAGCCGTGAATTACTATCAGGTTATGCTATACTGTCTGATAATGTTTAAGTCGGGAGGTAGTGGTAGCAGGGGCAGACTGGGGCGAAAAACTGGCCCGGGACTTTGACCCTGGACGGCCCACGCTATTCACAAAGCATTCGTCAGGGGGGTGACCTTTACTCCTGCATTCTGGTGAACGTTCAGGCCAGTAAATCAGGAAATAACGAGTCAACGAAACATGTTACAACACCTGCCTCACCTGAGCACCTGTTTCTAAATTCAGCCGGATACGAGGGCAGGGAATCAGAAATGACATCAGAATTCCATGTGTTGGTGCAATATGATGAGTACTCACACGTAGTGTGAGTACTCATCATATAGTGTGTGTAATTGGGTCGACAAAAACAAAAACAAGAATACTTAGTCGTGGCTGAGAGGGGGGGGTGGGGTATAAAGGTCATTCTTGGAGGTTGTGAGGTTTGGTTATTTTGCAAAAGCAAGGAGAGTCTACTTTCAGGTGATTCCCGGACGTCGCCTATACTTTGGTACTCCTCCTTTGACTGTGTGTGTGTGTGTGTGTGCGTGTGCGCGCGTGTGCGTGTGTGTTGCCCTCGAAGTGGAGGCATCATATGAGGACGTGTTCGAGGAGGAGACGGCGGGGAGCGGCCTCCTCCTCTCCCACCAGACGGAGAGCCTGGATTCTCCCGACATCCCAGTGAGTTCCAACATGTCTGCCGAGCAAAAAGGTCAACTGCTCCCAACAAGAAGTGAAGCGCTTTCCTTCCAATACCAAAATGCTAAAAAAGTGACTTCATTTAAATGATTTGCCCTTTATATATATATATATATATATATATATATATATATTTTTTTTTTTTTTGCAATTTTATGCATTGCCACTCTTAAAAATGACCCAGTATCGATAAACACCTTTATCACTTTCTTCCCAACGATCGAAAAAGTACGACCTTCCCTTTAAGATGGGCCCGGTAACTTCAACCCCCTCAAAGTTCTCCAGACGCACTGGTTCCCTTCACAGGAATCGTTCTGCGCAAAGTCCTTCCTCTTGAGAATCATGGCCTTGTGTCATCAATCACCGTGCGTGTGTGTGTGTGTGTGTGTGTGCGCGCTTGTTTCCGTGTGTCTCCAGCTGATGTGCGGTCCCGTGGAGCTGCTGGAGCGGAGGCTGCTGGTGCTCAGGGGCATCCTGGAGAGCGAGGGCGTCTTCCTCAACGAGCTGGAGACCTTGCTGACGGTGACTCCGCCGCCCCCCCCCCCCGGCCTCTTGTAGCCGTTTCTTTGGTGTATCCAGAAAGACGACATGGTGACGGTCGCGGTGAGGGAGTCCAATGGCGGGAGATGGTCGGTGGGGGGAGTGGAACTCAATTTGGAATCGACATTTTAAGGGTGCAAAAGATGGACCGGGTGGAGACATCGCTCGCCTCAGGAAGTTGCGCCGCAATACAAGCGTCTGGTTCCTCTCTTCCTCTTTGTTGCTTAGGAGGCTTTTTTTTTTTGGATCCGCACGGTCTGCACTCGTCACGGCTCTTTCTCGCCTCTGGACCCCGACCACGGCCCTTTGGTGGATTTCTCTCTCCCGTCGGTTATTTCTCCACTTGTGCTCTGACAAGTTGAAGTGGTAATCCCTAACATTATTTTCGTGAGCCGTGAATTATATAAACCACCTGAGCAAGTTGTGGTCAGTAAACTGTGGATATGGATTAAAAAAAAAATCCCCGCCACCTTTTGTGATCAAGAAAAGAGTGTATGAGGATTTATACTAAATTCATAAATATATACTTTAAATTAATTAAATAAATACAAATGTGTGAAAAAAGAGGGTAAAGCTAGATCAGTTTTCAAATGGAGATCTGGGACTTGAACTGTAGTGCACCCGACACAGAGGATCTGATGGATTACCACTTTAATAAACGCTTTTGGTGCAAATGAATTTCATGAAAATGAAGGCTGTGGCATGTTCTCCAGATTCATTTTGTTCCCTGTCGTCCTTGCCATCCCTCACTGCTTTATCCCTCACCCGGCTCCCCTTTCCCTTCCCTCAAAAACCGCCTCCCCCTCCTCCTCTTCCTCACCAGCCGATGAAGGCTCTGCGGGCCTCGGCCGGCACCTCCCAGCCCGTCTTGTCGGCCCAGCAGGTCCAGACCGTCTTCTTCCAGGTTCCTGAGCTCAGGGACATGCACCGGCAGTTCTACGCCGACCTCAGGGACCTTCTGGGCCCCTACGGGGACCCAGAGCCCGGGCCTGGGGCCGGGGCCGGACCAAACCCAGATCCACAGGATAAGGATCCTCCCCGGTCCATACCGTCAAATGATTTAGGTGCCTATTTGATCAGTACCGGCCGTTCGGCGAGAATCATCTCTTTATAACACATAAAAATGTAAATACCCATGAGGAGTCAGCGTAACAGGTATGAAAATATCAAAAATGTAACTGGATTTTCTGCCTCTCACCCCGAGCAGAAAGAGAGTGGAGTTCTGAGACTCATCATGGAGGTCTGGATCTGACCGTCGGCGACCTGTTTCTGAAAATGGTTGGTGTATGGTGGCGGTTCCCCTGCCACACGCCATCGAGTGGCTTTTCCCGGCCTCCCCGATGTTGTGGCAAGAGAGGGTGGCGAGCTGTAACGAGCCGGGAGCACGTGGAACGCTGTGGGGGATGGGTGATTTAACCCGTGCTCATTGACTGCTCTGTTGAGCAACAGGAGCTTAGCCACCCCTGATCTCGGGCCCTATTAACTAGACCCCAGACAGGTGCGGCTGCTTAAATCCCACCAACCCCACACCACGTGTGTATAAAACATTTTCATTTTACTGGTATGAGAGGATCACGAGATCATCCACGACTCAGATCACACGTTTTTAAGTCGGGTTACACATATCTATAGTTGAATCGGTGTTGTTCGACTGGTGTTCTCCGGCAGGTGAGCCAGTTTGGTGTGTACCGCGGCTTCATCGAGAACTATGAGAGCGCCGTGGACGTTGTGCGCAGGTGCTCCCACTCAGATGAGCGCTTCAGAACGCTGGCCCAGGTATCACACCCCACACTGAAACACTCCTTTCAAGTCCTATGTATGTTTTGCATTGTTGTTGGTGGTGGGGTCTGCCACAATTTTGTGTATTTTGGCTTTAAAATATCTATCTATCTATCTATCTATCTATCTATCTATCTATCTATCTATCTATCTATCTATCTGTCTGTCTGTCTGTCTTCAGAGCATGATGGCTAACAGTGGTTCAGACAAGGCAAGAACCAAATACTCCTTTGAAGGTATGTCGGCATTAAGCCTGGTTTGTAGTCGCAGCAGCGTTGTTTAGTGCGCCGCGCCGTGAAATGACGTCATTGTGGCGCCCGCAACACGGCCGCACAGCGGTGTTGCACGTGGGCGTGCACCTCCCAATTTTTGGAACCCCGCGCCGTGCACTTTAGGTAATTCGAGATGGACGCGTCCGAGGGAAGTTTGTGCGAAGAGCTCCGCCGGTGCAATCTGTACGAACCATCCTTGCGTGACCACAAAACTAACCGGATGGGGGTGAATCCATGGACGGAGATAGCGCCGTCTCTGTCCAAAGTTTGAGACTATTTTGATACCTCGGGACTTCTTCGTAATGTTTACGTCGACAATTTGCACGAACTTGTGTAATGTTTACAGCACTTCCTTCAGTTTCCCCTGGTGGATTGTGCACAGCCCCCCCTGTCTTTCTGGAGAATATCGCCAATGCCGTCTACGCGGCAACGTGCAACTAAATACACCGATCAGCCACAACATTAAAACCACCACTAATAACTACTAATATTGTGTTGCTTCACGTCAAAACAGCTCTGATCCGTTGAGGCATGGACTCCACAAGACCTCTGAAGGTGTCCTGTGGTATCTGGCACCAAGACGTTAGCAGCAGATCCTTTAAGCACATCCCACAGATGCTCCATGGGATCGGACCCTAACCCTTCCCATCCACATGATGTAGACGAAAACATGACTCATCAGACCAGGCCACCTTCTTCCATTGCTCCATGGTCCAGTTCTGACGCCCACCTGCCCATTGTAGGCGCTTTTGGCAGCGGCCAGGGGTCAGCATTGGCACTGTGATTCCTCTGCGGCTACGCAGCCCCATACGCAGCAAGCTGTGATGCACTGTGTGTTCTGACACCAGACAGGCTAGTCGTCACTCCCCACCTGCATCAATGAGCTTTGGGCGCCCATGACCCTGTCGCCGGTTCACTTGTTGTCCTTCCTTGGACTTTTGGTAGGTCCTAACCACTGCATACCGGGAAAACCAACCAAGACCTGTCGTTTTGGAGATGCTCTGACCCAGTCGTCTAGCCATCACAATTTGCTCCTTGTCAAAGTGGCTCAGATCCTTACGCTTGCCCATTTTTTCCTGCTTCCAACACATCAACTCATATATCCCACCCCTTGACAGGTGGGACGAGATGAGCAATGTTATTCACTTCACCAGTCAGTGGTTTTAATGTTGGCTCGCGCTATCTGGGAGTGGCGTGCACCATGAGTTGCACGGCTCCCTTGCGGCGACTGTTACAGAGCCCTCAGAGGTTTCACCAACTAGTCAACTACTATAACCACCGGTCAGCGTTGTTGACAGCAGTCGACTAGATTTACGATCATTATTTTATTTGTGGAATAAAGAGTGCTGCTCGTGTTATTGCTTTTTCGGTGCTTGTAATTCACGCCGTTACAATGGAAGACAACGCGTGTGCACGCACGCGTTGTCAGCAAAGTGCAAACAGTGACATCACCGCTGATTGGATTGGACTGATATTGAGCTCCTTCCTCCTCCAGCTCTCCTGTACAAACCTTTGGACAGAGTCACCAAAACCACGCTGGTGTTGCATGTGAGGCCCTTCATTATTTATTCCTCTCACATTTCATTTTTGCTTGAAATCCCCTTTATACACATTTTCATTGTGTTTTTGTTCAGAAATTCCCTTCGCTCTACTTCTCAATGATCGTTATTCCCTGTCAGGTTTGAAAACGTTTTCAGGAAATTTTTTAAGTTTTTAAGTTTGGCTTGAAGGTTTTATACTCAAACATGACCCACTTGTCACTTTTAAATCATATATAGGGCAATCACATATTCAGTAGTTGATATTTAACATCCAAACCAAGCATTAAACAAGTCAAAAAGCAGATCTATCTCACACCAACACTGGAATTGAAATCAGCTCGAAATAATCCCCATTTCCATTGTGATCGGTTGACGGGTGTTGGGTTTTTGACATTTGGGATTCCCTCCAGGACCTTTTGAACTGGACCCCCAAGGGCCACAGGGACCACGCCCTGCTGCAGGAAGCGCTCAGGCTGTCCCGCAGCTTCCTGTCCGGGGTCAACGAGAGCTCCCACTGCAGGAGAGAGGTCACGCTCAGCCACGGCATGGTGAGAGAGAGAGAGAGAGACAGACAAGATAGATAGAAAGATAGATCG
Source organism: Zeus faber (assembly GCF_960531495.2). Lineage (NCBI taxonomy): Eukaryota > Metazoa > Chordata > Actinopteri > Zeiformes > Zeidae > Zeus > Zeus faber. Next base: position 7,872,392 of record NC_137209.1, on the reverse strand, counting down.
ATCAATTGATAGATAGATAGATAGAATGACGGATGGATGGATGGATAGATGGATAGACAGACAGATACAGTAGATAGATAGATAGACAGAACGATAGATGAATATAGATAGGTAGCTGGATATGTAGACAGGTAGGTAGATAGATGGATGGATGATGGATAGATAGATAGTTGTCAAGTTGACCAATAAACATAGAAGATAAAAATAGAGAATTTGTCTCGACAGATACATCCAAATAAACATCTAAAGTCTTTATTTTTATCTGTATTGTGTGTGTGTGTGTGTGTGTGTGTCTGTCTGTCTGTCTGTCTGTCAGCGGCGGAAGCTGATGCGGGACGGCTTCGTGGTGGACGCGTGCGAGGGCGAGCGTCACCTCCGTCACCTCTTCCTCTACACCGACCTCCTGCTGTGCACCAAGCTCAAACCCGGAGCCAGAGGGTGAGGCGGGCGAGGCAATTGCCTGGAGCCTCGTGAATTTGTGTGGCTTTTTCTTTTTTTTTCTTCTTCATAAAAACTCCAGCGACCAGCGCTGTGCGTCACTCACATCCCATAAGTATCCCGACAATTAGAATAATAACGACACATCGATTAACTACATCGACTTGTAGTGCTGGGACTTTGGTGGTGAAAAGTTTGTCTCTTTTTAGAGATTCTGCTCTTTACGCGAATGGAATTGTCACATGAATGTCATCTGAATTCATTACATAAGATAAATAAACCAGGTGAATAAGAAAAATAAATAATACAACTTGTTACGCGGCACTACAAGGATTATCATCAGTACAAAACGTTTGGGTTGTGCTACAACCCTGGTTTTCCCAATGTAGAACGAGAGTTCTTAGTCCGCCTTCAGCTGCTTCCAGACAGCTCCCCTGAATGAAGCTGAAAGCCCCTTTAAACCAACCAGGTCTCAGCTTGGCCCCGACAGGCTGTGATTGGGCCACTCTTACCTCCTCTGACATATTCAGCTCTTGAGCGATGCCACCGGTAGGAACTCTCATTGTTCATCCGTAAATCCCGGGATGCAGCACAACCCAAACGTGTTACTTCATTCAGATCTCGAGTTCTTATGCCGTATTGTACAGCCACCACCCTCACCCGCCGCGAGGTCAGAACCGATGTGTCCTACGCAAGCCCCCAAAGGCAGAGCCATAGCACCCAGGGTCCCAGTAGTCCATTCCAAGGACCAACTGGCAGATGTGACCTCAACCCCCACTTACAGCATATAAGAACCCATTCATACGGTGTGGAGGTAAATGATGTTACCACCCCCCGGACCCACCACAATGCTCGTGGGTGGGGATTCCTCATACGGCTGAGCTTGTATCACCTGACCGTAACAGACTCTCAACCGCATAGCTTCACCCTGTACACAACACCTCGCAGCTGTCAAAACAGCCTGCGCCGGTGCTGACGGCGTCACGTGGAGACGGTAGAATCTGGTGAACGTGCGCGGTGCCGCCCGGGGAAATAGCACCGCACACCTCCTCGACCGAAGCGCCGGGACAGGTCACAGAGTATGCGGCAGCACTCAGCCATTACCCCACCTCCGCCATCCGCCCTGTTCTCCGGGAGCTTTTAAAGTCGCTCTGGCATTGCCGGCTTCGAACCCTCAGGTCTTGGAACACCAACGACTTACAGTGTCTCTTTGAGCCATAGAGCCTGATGAAGCTTGGTCTTCTCCTCCAACCATTGAATTCACGGAAGTCCTCAAGTCCTCTGACTCTCAGGTTTTCATTTCCTTGTGGTCACAGGTGGAAAAGCAGAACTTGAACATGTGAAGGCAGCGTCTGAACCATCACGGCACCAGGCCTGCCCCGCGCCGGGCTCACTCGGCGTCCGACCCGAAAATGTACAACAACATAAATAAAAATAAATAACAAACGAGGAGGAAAAAAATACATTTTCAGGGTTTCCTAATTACCTTCTAATAGTTTTTTCTCACTAGTCATGAATGTATTAAGTGAGGTGGAGAAGGGCCTCGCATTGGTCCTGCCTGGGGCCCCCTAATCACTAAGACCGCCCCTGTATGTGAGACAGGCGAAACGGGTGAGGCAGAATTTGAGGTGTGTGTGTATGTGTGTGTGTGTGTGTGTGTGTGTGTGTGTGTGTGTGTGTGTGTGTGTGCGCGCGTGTGTGCGGCAGAAAACAGGCCCAGTACAGGTTCTGCTGGTACACACCGCTGTCCCGCGTCAAGCTACGGTGGAGGACGGAGGAGCATGAGCACGCTGATGTACACGCCCGCACACACACGCACACCATCAGGACCAAGATGTTCCAGCTCCGGCAGCAGCAGCAGCGCACGGTGTGTGTGTGTGTGTGTTGTTTATGTATTTGTGTGTGTGCGTATAGATTTGCATAACAGAGATAGAAAGGACAAACAAGGGGCAAACAAGTCATTTCGATGGTTGGAATAATAATAGAATAATAAAATAATAAATCTTGAAAAGTGTGTAGATGTGTTAAATTGCACTTTGACCTTTTATGATGTTTTTCTGTCTCTTTTTAGATTGTGTTCTTGTGTTAAGTATGTAGTTATCAGTCCTGTTTTATTATGTCTTTGTAAATATTTTTAGATTTTTATTTATATGCTTTTATTGCTTTTACAAAATGCCTGTTATGGAAAGCACTTTGAATTATATAGACGGATGGATGGATGGATGAATGGATAGTTGTCAAGTTGAAGAAAAAAAATAGAAAAATGTTGTACTATATTTGTAACTATAACTTGTGTGTGTGTGTGTGTGTGTGTATGTGTGTGTGTGAAGGGGGAGTCCAAAGGCTCGTCGGTTCGCTGCAGGAAGAAGTTGGAACAGATAAAGATGATGCTGCTCACACACACACATGTTCACCGCTTGGAGCTGCACAGCCTGTGTGGCAAGGTACACACACACACACACACACACACACACACACACACACACACACGTACAACGAGCGTTACATTTCACAAGGTCCTCCAATGTCTTCCAATTTCTATAATTCAATTTACAAATATTCCACAGTTATAAATCATTAAATAATCAGATTATCAGAGGTGGGAAATCCGGGTTTTTGTGCCGACCATCTGGATCTGCCCATTAGGATCTACACAGTGATCCAAGTCAAAGCGTACCCGCTCCCTATGTAGATATAAACGGCTCATTCTAAGGTATCGAAAACACGATTCTTATTTTCATAGTATCATACACTAATTCTAACATACTTGTGAATATTTTATTCAATTTCCGCGAAGTCCGTTCAGTAAATTCTACACACTGCACCTTTAAAAAGTATGAGCTGTATACCTCACTCACTGATACCTGCAGACATGGTGATTCGCAAATGAGACGCTGTAATTAAAATGTGTTATTTTTATGTATGTCAATGATGTGCGCAGCGGCGTACGTGTGAATGTGTGAGTGTGTTATTTTGAGCTGGTGTGTCTCTGCAGAGTCGCTCTGTGCTGCTCTCCTCCCTGTTCGAGCTGGAGGAGTGGAGGGAGGCCATCTGCAAGCTGAGCACAGACAGTGAGTCACTGTCTGAGTTTGACATCCATCATCACATCCTTGAGTCACTTCATGCAGCTTTAAAACAAGAAAAATGATAAAAGATACAATAGCAACATTTTATTGAACATTATTATTATTATTATTATTATTATTATTATTATTATTAGACACAGGCACAGACACAGGACAATAATAATAATATTATTATTATTTTTATTATGACTAACTTGGTCTAACTTGTGTCATCTCCAGATGTGGAAACGCTTCCTCCAGATCTTCTCACCCTCACCAGCGCCTGTGCTAAATTGAGGATGACCCAGCAGCCACCGTTGCACAGCATGGATGGTGACACATTATCTCTCTGTCTGTCTCTCTCTCGCTCTCTCTGTCTCTCTGTCTCTCTCTCTCTCTCTCTCTCTCTGATTGATGTTGTCACACTATCTCTGCAAACACACACCCACACACGTCCTGTGTCTGGACGGACGTTTGTCGCCACTGTTCCTGTGGCCTCATGGCGGTTTCTTCACTCTTCACCTTCCCCCATCTCCCTCCAGACAACATGGCCGACTCTCTGTGTGGAACTCTGAGCGTGGCGGTCCACTCCGCCTGTGGACTGCGGTGCCCGGCATGTAGGTTACCAGCGCCCGCTGCGGAACTTTGTTTTGTGTGGAAATCCTCTCGGATCCCCTCTTTAAGATGGTGGTAATCGTTCCATCCGTCCCGTCCCGCAGACGCGTATGTGTGCGTGGAGGTGGACGGCGTCGGCCTCTACGAGAACCAGGCTCGCAGCCACTCCTGCCTCCCCAGCCTCAGCCCCCAGTGGGAGCAGGTGGGTGTGAAACCCCTGGTTTTTCATTCGTTCATTTATCTATTTGTTTCTTCATCTCTCTCTCTCTCTCTCTCTCAGGAGTTTTGGTTCCAGGTGGAAGGCGCTCGGACGCTGAGGCTGCTGTGCGTCAGTGAGGCGGACGCCGGACGGAGCGAGGACGACTCAGTCCTGGGGAAGGCCTCCGTGAAGGTACGAGTGTGCGTACGGCGCCAAAGCGTAAGCAAATGCAGCATCCACCTTCGGATCGAAGGGGCGAATCTTGACGTTTGGATTTTTTTGGAATAAAAGAATCGCCAAGGTGATGCAAAGGTTTTTTTTTGTGTGCAACACTGTGAAACAGTTGCATTCTGGAGGCACACAGAAGAAAGAAGCCGACATTTGACTACAAATGTGTTTCACTTCCCCTTTCTTCAAGAAGTTACTTTTGTCATAGGGTGACATGGGGTGGCCATCCATCCGGTTTTTAGGCCAGGCAGTCTGGTTTTGAAATACTGTGTCTGTTCACCAGTGCAACCTTTTGCCAGACACTCATTTGTCCTCCTTTTGAGATCATCCCTATTTTATACTTTATCTAAGGGTATATAATAAAAAAAACAATATGTGTGTGTGTGTATATATATATATATATATGTGTGTGTGTGTGTGTGTGTGTGTGTGTGTGTGTGTGTGTGTGTGTGTACTGTATATATAAATAATAATTATAAATAAATATATAAGAAAATACAAAAAAGAATAAATAAATAAATTAAAAAAAAAAAATATATATATATATATATATATAAACAAAATATATATATATATATATATACATTTCCTTAAGAATTCCTAAGAAAATCTACCTATAGCAGTAGGCAGTGGCGTCGTTAGGGGTGGGCATCCGGAGCGGGGTATTCGTTATCCGGTAATTTGCCGGGTTTTTGACTGGGAAAATCTGTTGAAGTCCGACATATTTAAATCTCTGTGGTCATAATATCCGGTGGAAATAATTCCCTCTAAGCACAATTTTAATTCGTTTTGGGCGATAAAACAATATCTATTCCCATATTTTTTCCCCTCTATGTTGAAATAAAATAGACTCGACCACTTCGATACCGATAAGATCCGCAGATCTGTTCACTCCCGCGCTGGGCAAGTCGCAACAGAGAGACAATCAGTTTGGACGATCTGATTCTGACCTTTCACCTCTGAACAATCACGTTTGTCGCCATGAGAGAAGCTCCGCCCGCAGGTTACGCTTGTCAACACAGTGCACAGGGAGCGGCAGCGTCCTAAACTGAGAGGAGAAGCAGAAAGATGATGTGTCGCTGGGACACATACGTCCATAGTTGGGGTTTTTTTGTTAGTTTTTTTGATATATTTAAGTTCTGACCCAAAGCAGACGGTTAATAGTCATGCTGTAAAATATGTCGACGGGACGTCCCGACGAAGACGGACAACACCACAAACTTTATTTATTTGGCATATTAAATTTGTTTTTGATTTGATCAAACTTTTTTATTTTAGTGTAATATTAATTAAAGCAGCTGCACTTGTTACTTATTGTTCACAAACGGAAATTATGTGATTTCAAGTCGTAATATTCCTAATATTTTTTACATCTTTTAAAGTACCTTAACAAACAGGGCTTCTTTTATTTTGAATATTCATTTTAAAAATATATATTTTACATCTACATACCTTGATGATGTCATTCTCTATACAGCCTGCCTACAGTTTGAAGTAATATTTGACCGGAATCTCTCCCATTTGTCCGGGAAATTGAAATCTTCCAGGACATGCTGACCAGCAACAATTTTTTCTCACAGAAACTCTGATCCGGGGCTTCAGCTCTGAATGCTTTATGAATAACCCTGGATCACAAAGTGTGTGTGTGTGTGTGTGTGCGTGTGTGTGTGTGTGTGTGTGTGTGTGTGCATTGGAGAGGGAGCGATCGTGGGTCCCATTCCTCTAAATAAAGCAAATAAAAACATTAGATGTATTTTATTTTACTCAATTTCCTTATTGACTGAAACAAAAAAAAGCACCATGCATAACGGTGACACTCGCTCATTCCCCCCCAAATTGTTCTCCTTTTTTATGTTATGGAAGTGGTCACCGTATCGTGACACAGACCTCAAAATGCTATTTAAGGAAGCGGATTGTGCCATGTGGGGAAAAAAAATAAAAAAATTCATAACGCTAAAGAATTCTCAGAGGCAATCTTTTTTTCACAACAATATTTTGAACTTCCTCCCAATCTTCCTCTTCCTGAACCTCTTCCTTAGCTACGAACAAACAGACAGGTAGAGACGCTAACGTGCTTAGAGATTCTTTGTCTCTCAGCTGGACGGCACGTCTCTCCAGAAGAAGACGCGACGGACGCTGCCGCTCGGTCCGATCCAGCTGACCCTGTCCTTGATGTTCCACCCACACCCCCTGGGGGCCCCGAGCCTCGCCCCAGGCGGGCCACGCGCGGTGTTTGGCATCCCCATCGGGACGGCGGCGCGGTACGGTCCCCCGTGACAACCCACTTCTCCAATTGCACGGAGACGACCCGGTCCGAGCGCCGCTACAAAACTAAAAATGTCACTTCTTCATTGGTGCTTTCCCTGTTCTGCCTGGTTGTAAAATGATTCATTTTCGGGAAGTGAAGTGATGTCGTTGTGGATAATGCAATAATGAGAAGCTGTGAATAGCAGAAGTGGTGCAACGCTTGGGTTTAAAGTGTGTGTGTGTGTGTGTGTGTGTGTGTGTGTGTGTGTGTGTGTGTGTGTGTGTGTGTGCGCGCGCGCCTCTCTCTGTGTCCAGGCAGGAGGGGGTGCTGGTGCCTCACGTGGTGCGCTGCTGCGTGGAGGAGGTGGAGCGCAGGGGGATGGAGGAGGTCGGGATCTACAGGGTCTCTGGGGCCGCCTGCGACATCGGCTCCCTGAAAAAGGCCTTCGACAGCGGTAAGAGCGCGGCGGAGCTATCACTGCAAGATAACATTCGATCAGATCAGTGTTTTTTACAACCACTGTGCCGTGACACACGAGAGAGCTCGTCAGGTAATGGAAACTAGCTCTTGTGTTGCAAGATCAAACGGGCTGGACCCCACATTAAAAGGATGCCAGGGTGCTTCCGTAAAGTGGTGCAGTGGCTGTTGTCTCTCAGCTCCAGAGACTGGGCTCGAAATCTCAAGGGTCCCGTCTCCAGGTATCTGTGTTTTGCATGTTGTTCTACCCATGGGTTGTGTGTTCTATCCACAGTTCTACCCATGGTTTGCACACTACCCATGGTTTGCATGTTTTTCTACCCATGGTTTGCATGTTGTTCTACCCATGGGTTGCACTTTCTACCTATGGTTTTTCATGTTGTTTTTCCCATGGTTCTACCCATGGTTTGCATGTCCGACCAAAGGTTTGCATGTCCTACCTGTGGTTTGCACCTTCTCCATATAGGTTACATGTTCTACACATGGTTTGCATGTTCTACCCATAGTTCTACCCGTGGTTTGCATGTTCCTCTCATGGCTCTACCCATGGTTTGCATGTTCTACCCCTGGTTTGCTTGTTCTACCCAAGGGTTGAGTGTTCTTCCCATTGGTTGCATGTTCCTCCCATGGTTCCAACCCTGGTTTGCACGTTCTCCCTGTGATTTGCATGTACTACAAATTGGTTACACATTCTACCCATGGGTTGCATCTTTTACCCAGGGTTCTACCCATGGTTTGAATGTTCCAACCATAATTTGCATGTTCTACCCATGGTTTGCACGGTCTATCCATGGTTTGCACATTCTACCCGTGGTTTGCATGATCTACCCGTGGTTTGCACGTTTTACCCGGTTTGCATGTTCTACCCGTGGTTTGCTTGTTCTGCCCATGGTGTGCATGTTCTCCCCATTGGTTTCATGTTCCTTCCGTGGTTCTACCCATAATTTGCAGGCTCTACCCGTGGTTTGCACGTTCTACCCATAGGTTACATGTTCTACCCACGGTTCTACCTGTGATTTGCATATTGTAGCCATGGTTTGCATGTTCTGACCAAGGGTTGAAAGTTCTACCCATTAGTTGCATGTTCCTTCCGTGGTTCTACCCAGGATTTGGAAATACTACCCGTGGTTTGCATGATCTACCCGTGGTTTGCGCATTCTACTCATGGTATGCACGTTCTACCCATGGTTTGCATTGTCTGACCAAGGGGTAAACGTTCGACCCATTAGTTGCATGTTCCTCCAGTGGTTCTACCCATGGTTTGCACGTTCTACCAGAAGTTTGCACATTCTACCAATGGGTTGCACGTTCTACCTAGTACTTGTCGGCGCAAGTCTTTTAGCTTTAACCAATCACAGCACTGGTTGCACTCCCTGCTGATTGGCTGACTACTGACCGGACATACTAACCTGACTAACTAAGGGGGGTGGACGCTCTGTGTCCAGATCTGCGTGAAGCCGTCTCCAGGATCAGACGAGCCGAAGTAAACACGGTCTCGGGCGTCCTCAAACTCTACTTCAGGGAACTCCCAGAACCCCTTGTTCCGGCCGAGCTGTTCCAGAGCCTGGTCTCAGTGTTGGGTATTGTAGGACACGCGCGCACGCACGCACGCACGGACACACACACACATACACACACACTCTTTATCTCCAACAATGTGCGGTTCTATATTTTGTGTAGACATGGACATGAACTCCAGACTGGCCTCCATGTTGTCTTTGCTTCAGTCCTGCCCTGACGCCAACCGCTCCACCTTCCTCTACTTCCTGCACCACCTACAGCGGTACACACACACACACACACACACACACACACACACAGACAGTATTTGTTATAATATTGTCTTTGGCCTCATGGACCTGACGGTTTTTCTTTTTCAAATTGTTCCTGCTTCTAGGGTTTCCTTGAGGCAGGAGGTGAATAAAATGTCTCTGATCAACCTGGCGACAGTCTTTGGTCCCAGCCTCCTCCGTGCTCCCGTGCAACACTGCGGCCCCACGCTGGACATCTCCCAGGAGGTGGTGGTGCAGGTAAGGGGTGGGACATGGAGCAAAGTGACAATGTATTGGATTGAGTGTATTTGTTCATGTTGTAGAATTGAATACCTGGATTCTCACAATGGGAACATTCTTGATTACCTTATTCAGAAGGGACATCAAACTTATAAAGGAACCTCTATTCTATTGTCCAAGGAAATTTGACTCAATATATCATGTCATTTATTCTCATCATGACTAGGACTGGGCGATATATCATTATGGTATTTGTTGTTGTGATATGAGATGTGTGTGTTTGTGTACTTAGGTCCAGGTGCTCTTTCATTACCTGCTCTGTGACGGCCTTCCGCCCGCTCAGACCTCACTACCGTACGACACAGACCTTGAGGAGGAGACCACCCGCTTCTGAGGATCGATGAGCTCCTCCTTGTGCCGTGGTTGGCCAACAAGATTGCGTCCGAAATGGCATACGAGCTTGCGTACTATTTATTGTGGCAAATTACTGTTTAGTGTGAAGCCATGGTATGCTCAAATCATAACAAGTATATCCCAGAGGTTTTTACTTTTCTACAGTTTCTCTATGAGTATTTACAAAATAAAAATATTTATTAATGAAAGTCTGGATTTATGTTTTTTCTTCATCTCTGGAATGGGACTATCAGCTGTTTACGGTGCCGCTTCGATAGAGGAAACATTATGTAGTGCCCGCTAAGGTGCCTCTACGAAACCATTATAGTGTGTGTGAAGTGCCCTATATGTGAACGAGAAAAAAAAAACAGTGACCCACTCGGTGGCTCACCGAGATAAGCTGTTAAAAGAGAACGTCGGTGTTCTGAGACTTGATGGTTCGATGCCATTGACCTTCGGCTACACGAGTGCAACTTTGGAATCTGTGACCAGGTGCGGCAGTGGTTGAGATGCTGCGTTGAAGTCACAGGTTCAAGCTCCCACTTTTCCATAGGTTCGCTTAATCGGGTCATTGTCGGAGAAGACTGAGCTCGGTAAGCCTCGGTGGCTCAAAGGGATAAGTCGTTCGATACGAGTGTCTGTGTGCCGAGTCTTGAGGGTTTGATCTCAGGTGAGCTTTTGAAAGCCAGCATTACCAGTGCGCCTTTAAACACGCCCGGAGAACTCAACAGGCTATGGATGTTACCAGGTGGGGAAGTGGGACATGCTGCTGTCCCTGGTTTAAGTCTCCAAGATCTGTTCCTTTAATCAGGTGTTTGGCGGAGGAGACCGAACTTCTAGAGGTGTGGTGGCTCAAAGAGGTATGTCGTTGGCTCGAGGGCTTTCAAGTTCAGAGGCTTGACGGTTCAATCCCAGGTGAGCTTTTGAAAGCCGGCAAAATAAGAGCGACTTAAAAAGCGCTCAGAGAACAGGCTGGAGTGTGAAGGGGACCTGGTGGCGTGATGGTGTCACAAACCCGGCGCGCATCTGTGGATGTTGGGCAGGCGGCTGGTTTGACTCCCTCTCTGCCCTGGCAGCTGGATCGCAACAACAACAAATCCTGCTGTGGTGGGTCTGGGGGGGGACTTGGCACCCCCCCAGCCTCTGGGAAGTATGAAGCCAGGGGTTTTCGTAGACTGGTTCATGTGGGCTTTGAGCTTTTGCGACATGTTGAGTTTGCTATTGACTTTGTTGTAGGGTTAGACACCCTTGATATGTATTTCACAGAGGTTGCAGTCAAACTGCCAGGTCCCTTCTCTTATATTGCCAGCTTTCAAAAGCTCACCTGGCATTGAACCGTCAAGTCTGGGAAACTCAACATCCTCAGTCAAGAGTCTGATCACATTCTGTCGTCTCCTACGATCATGTGATTAATGGAACAGGACTCGGATGGAAAAGCTGGGACTTGAACCTGCGACAGCAGGAGGGACAAGCTGCATCTGAACGTGTCGCAACACAGGGTTGTGCGGTGTTCAGCTTCTCTGAGGTGATCTTTGCCGGTTTTTCTTCACATCAGGGTCCCCAGTGAAGATCTGGTGCCCGCCTTCGTACACTATGTAACTTCAAAGGAGACTCAGAGTAGAAGATTTTGGAGACTCCACTGTAAAAAGTTTCTGGTATATACTCAGACGGCTCGGTTCCTTTTTCTCTCTTTGTCTCTGGTATATACTCAGATGGCTCGGTTCCTCTTTCTCTCTTCGTCTCTGTCTATGTCGCTCACCCGCAGGAAAGGTGAGGTTAATATATCAATATTTAAACGTCCTTATGTTTCTGATGTTTTTATGAAAAAAAAAAACAACTCACTGTAAAAAATGCAAACAGAATATATTTTAATTCTTAACAATTTTAATTTTAACAATATGTGTCTGAATCAAGGTCCGGATTTCCTGAAGGGTTACTGTTAAACCACGTTTTTATCTTTTTATTATTAACAAATATATATTGCTTCAAACCTCACTGAGGCGTTTATGTGGCTGAGTTTCATAAACAAAAGTTTTTAAAATACAGTACTTATCTTAACCTTTTGTTCCATTCTTCTGACTTGCAGTGTTCACTCTGTATATTAAAAATATAACATATTCAAAATATCTATAATTTCCAATTTTTTTAATACACTGCAAAATGATGTAACTTCATTTTCGCTTTCCCGTGGGTGATCGACCTGACAGTATGATGGTTCAGAAGCTGTCGCCGCAAATTCAAGTCCTGATTCATCAGAATGGAGGATTCTTTAACCAGACGATTGGAGGAGATGACCGCGCCCATTGAAGTGAAACTCTGTGGCTCAAATAGATAAACCGCCGGAGGACTTGGACCTGAGGGTTGAATGCCAAGACAGCAGACCTGAGGGCGCAATTCAAAGCGCCCCGAGGCCGCGGCTGCAGGGTCGTTTCAGAGACCGTCGTCCACTTCCACGTCCCGATTTTTTACATCCGAGTCTTATTGTTTTAATCAAACGATCAAGAGGAGACGGCCCAGTTCCCTGAGGCTCATTGGCTCAGAGAGACGAGCCGCTGTAAGCTTAGGACTTCCTGTTCGGGCAGTTCAGGTAGAACCTGACCTGGAATTTTCCCGTGCAGCATGAAGATGCGATTTTGGTAACATAATATCGCGATGCATAAGCAGTTAGATTAAATGTTTTCTTAAACGCTTACATAAAATTATGGAACTTCGCAACTTCGCCGACTCTTCTTGCTGTTCCAGTCCATACCTACCTGCTGACGTCATAATATCCTGCGACTGATTCTCAAATATTTCTGGTGTGTCAATATATCGCGAAAGCACCAATTGTCATCCCCCAAAATGTCGTCAAGTTATCAATACAGAGGTATTCATAAAAATAAAAACTTAATTCACAATTTGATTTGGTCAATATCGCCCAGCCCTACAGCGCTATATAATATATACTGTAATATATATTATATATATATATATACTGAAGTTATCACACAAAAAGCTGTACAGATGAGAACCTGTTTGAACCAGGGTGGAATGGTGGTTGTCAGAATAATTAGTGTGTGTGTGTGTGTGTGTGTGTGTGTATCGGGGGGGTCAGGGGTCACCGTGTCCTGCCTGAAATCCAATCAGTTACGGATCAAATGCAACTAGACGGAGTTCACCGCAACCCATGAAAGTGGCGGTCCTGCACACACACACACACACACACACACACACACACACACACACACACACACACACACACAGCTGACCCATCCAACCCACAGCTGGAAGTGGGGGTGGGGGCCTTTGACCATAGCATCTGGGCTGGGGAGGCTAGTGTTACCCCCTCAAACTCTTACTGAGAGGTTGGAGTTCCTGGATCCCCAATACCAGCCACTAGACCAATTGAATGCATGTGTGTGTGTGTGTGTGTGTGTGTGTGTCTGTGTCTGTGTCTGTGACTGTGTGCGCGCACTCTAACAACAACCAGACCACGCCGTACCCACTGGAAAAGAAATGATTAAAAAAAGAAAGAAAAAGCCTCCCCCCCGTGCCGTAAATCACCCGGCTCAGCCCTAAAACGCAGTGACTGTCAGAGTCGGGCTCGAGCCGCCGACTACAAAGACACAAGGCAGACTACAAAGCCACGGCAACGCAGGAAGGACGACGGGACGGAGGGACGTGACAGACGCCTCGCGACCCCAGGCCGACGAGACGACTGGTGCCACCTGCAGCCGCTGGGAACCACACGACCGCTGCTCCGACAGAGTCAACGTGTTGGAAACGCAGACGATACGAGGGTTCAGGGAGTTTGGAAAGCTGCCCAAAGCGTTTCTGCAGACGTACCATGCAGTATTCCAAACTAATAGTAACACAATGTGCAACTACTACTGTGAGATATATGGGAACCGCTGGTAATGTGCTGTACACGTGTACTAACCTTGATCTCTATGGGAATACACACTAGTAACAATGGGAATACACACTAGTAACAATGGGAATACATACTAGTAACAATGGGAATAGATACTAGTAACGATGGGAATAGATACTAGTAACAATGGGAATAGATACTAGTAACAATGGGAATAGATACTAGTAACGATGGGAAAACATACTAGTGACAATGGGAATAGATACTAGTAACAATGGGAATAGATACTATTAACGATGGGAATAGATACTAGTAACAATGGGAATAGATACAAGTAACAATAGGAATAGATACTAGTAACAATGGGAATACATACTAGTAACAATGGAAATAGATACTAGTAACGATGGGAATACATACTAGTGACAATGGGAATAGATACTAGTAACAATGGGAATAGATACTAGTAACGATGGGAATACATACTAGTGACAATGGGAATAGATACTAGTAACAATGGGAATAGATACTAGTAACGATGGGAATAGATACTAGTAACGATGGGAATAGATACAAGTAACAATAGGAATAGATACTAGTAACAATAGGAATAGATACTAGTAACAATAGGAATAGATACTAGTAACAATGGGAATAGATACTAGTAACGATGGGAATAGATACAAGTAACAATAGGAATAGATACTAGTAACAATAGGAATAGATACAAGTAACAATAGGAATAGATACTAGTAACAATAGGAATAGATACTAGTAACAATGGGAATACATACTAGTAACAATGGAAATAGATACTAGTAACAATGGAAATAGATACTAGTAACAATGGGAATAGTTACTAGTAGGAGGATCTGAAACACAGAGCTCCATATGATTCGATGACTTAATTGTCCAATTTGCTTCTAGAAACATCTCAGTAGTTACAGGTAACGTGTCGTCCTTTCCAAAAGGATGCCAGACGGCTCGAAACGCGCACAAATGAACCAAATGTGGCGGCGCATTCAAACGTCACAGAAGCGGAGCGTCTGCAGCTTGTTGTTGCCTAGAGTCCAGTCTCCATCTGAAGGAAAACGACCAAAGCCTTGTTTGGTGACGTCTGTCAATACACCATCAGCCTGAAAGATTCTTTTGAACTGACCTGGTCGGTCACTTGGATCCACTCCCAATGATCAATGATGTATATAGTAAAAAACTGTATATATATATATATATATATATATATATATATATATATATATATATATATATTTACACACACTGTATATAGAGTGTGTGTATATATATCTGCCGGCTCTATGCTTGATTAGTTCTAATCTGGCCGGGAGTCGGGTTGCTCTGTCGGCAGCATGTCTGTATGGAAGGCATGCAGGCTGTGGATCACAGGGATTGACCCCCTCCTTCTCAGGTTAACAGAAGCCGTGTGTGTGTGTGTGTGTGCGTATGTGTGTGTGTATGGTGTGTGTGTGTGTGTGTGTGCGCGCGTGTGTGTGTGTGCGTGTGTGTGTGTGTGTGTGTGTGCGCCTGAAACCTGCTGAACTTGGACTCTGCATGGTTCTCAGAACGGAGGAGTAGGTGTCAAACAAAGAGACAGACTGTAAGGAGAGAATGAGATCACATTTGCGTCTGCGTCTGTGTGTGTGCGTGTGTGTGTGTGTCAAAGGAGAAGACATGAAAAGAAGACAGACAGGGAAATGGGGGGAGGTTCGTCAGGAGGATAAGGGGGATACAGAGAGAGAGAGAGAGAGAGAGAGAGAGAGCAAGAGGTCTTGTTGAACTTTGGCATTGGTTGCAGTGCAGCAGTCACCTCCCATAAAACTTTACCCCCTGTGAGTTGTAAACATAACACCACAGACACACACACAGACACACACACAGACACACACACACACACACACACACACACACAAACACAGGTACTAAAGTGATGTCCGAGTAAATACACCTGGTTAGTGAGGACCCCCTTCAGGTGCCCCTCCAATTCCGAGAACGGTCCTCACGAGCAGAGTCACACACACGCACCCGTCACGTGCTCCACTCGGGACAGAATGCACCGTGGGCTCAAGCCGTCTGTTAGTGTGTGTGTAAGTGTGTGTGTTTGGGGAGTTTTCAGATCAAACCCGCTGTCGTCGGAGGGAGACACGGCCGGCAACAGGTGCTTCCTGCAGGAACGCAGCAGGTGCTTTGTTTTCACACGCACGCACACACATTCTCGTGCTGGTATCAAAGTGAGGTCCGAGTAAATACACCGGGTTGGTGAGGGCCCATGTCGCTGGTGCACTTCTAAATCAAATAAATAGTAAATTCGGAGAACGGTCCTCACAAGTACAGGATAACAAACACACACGCCCACACAAATACCCAAACAAAACACACATGTATTTCAGACAAATTCACATACATGGGATAGGACAAATTTTGCCATCGTCACATGTTTTCACACACACACACACCCACACCCACACACATGCACACACACACACACACACACACACACACACACACACACACACACACACGTCCCCTCCATGTGTGTGTGAGGTCCCAGTGAGAGCGTCGTCACTCGCCAGCTCTATTTTTCAACCTTTATTTTCATTTGCGGGACCGCAACAGTGCAGAGCAGCCAATTACCCCCATGCAGGGCACGACAAATAGGAGCCCTCCCATCTGTTTTAACACCCCCCTCCCACACACACACACACACACACACACACACACACACACACACACACACACACACACACACACACACACACACACACACACACACACCAAAATCCCAAAACCCACCACGTCTGAATAACACACACATTTCCCCCCAGGCTCTGATGTCCAAACAGGAGTCCTGGCGCAGTGCCAGAGCGATGCTTTTTAGATCAGTATCATCAGACACTGTACTTGGAGGCTCCCGTCCTGCCCACCCCCCCACCCCCAAATGTCCCTGGGGGGCTCCCGTACTGAGTGGGAAACTGGGTGTGTTTGGTCTCTGAGTCAGCTGTCCGACTGGGGGGAGAGATGGCAGATAGTGTCATTTTCCCAAAATATTGAACGACATGTAAACAACTGCAAGAAGTGCACTGGGATGATTTTGTGTGTGTGTGTGTGTGTGTGTGTGTGTGTGTGTGTGTGTGTGTGTGTGTTAGCACCGCATCATTTAAGATATAATATTAGCAGTTGCTTTTTGCTTTTGCAGCAACAGGGTTCACCTTTTGTCATTAATATTTTTTCCCCTATTATTTAAAAAATATATAAATAAAAAATCGTATCTATCTATATATATATATATATATATATATATATATATATATATATATAAATATATATATATAATTAGTCTTATCTATAAAAACTTTATATATATATATATAATATAGATTAATTATAATTATTAATTATTATAACTATAATAGTAAATGCATATTTTATATATTATTATTTTAATCATAAATGTAATCATTATTTGATGTAGCCAAATTGTAATCCAATTTAAACAAAGTACAAACTAAATAACAAAAATAACATATCGTATGCCATAACATGTTTATAATATCATGAATGTTTGGCAAAATTGAGGCAATGAAAGTATGAGACAATAAATGTAGATTTCCCCCCTTTTTTTTTAAATAAATGCTCTGGTATTTTATTCAAGCGCCGCCGCAAACGAAAACAATACACTTTGTACCGACTGATATCTAAACACGGCACATACGCACGAGTCCTCCCCAAAGTCCACAGCTGTCAAACACATTCAAATGTAAATGAACCTGGATTATTTCAAGGCCCTTTAACGTTCAACACAGTCGAACGTAAATTCATCCCCTGGATATGAGGATTTACATCGCTGCTTTTCAGAACATCCACGACATGTTCACCGTCACAAACCAAAAAAGGCAACAAAAAAAAAAAGCATTTTCTTATTCGTGGAAATGTTTAAATATTTCAAATAATTTAGATTTTATCGAAAAAAAACTTGAGCCGCTTGGTTAAAAAGCTGCTGCTCTTCTATTTTAGGGTTGAATTCTGTGTTGTTAAATATTTAGAGCTAGAATTTATTTTTGGTTTAAGGGTGAGCGTAAAAAATGTGAGGTAGAAGGTCTTTCATATTGATCATTTTGGCAAAAAGAAAATGTATTATTAATTTTAATGTAATGATGCAACTTGTATATTTTTTGCATGTGCATGTTATATTGTTAGAATCATTATCAGTCAAACAACCTGTAAAATAAAAAATTTTATGAGACTAAATAATATATACTTTGTGTTTTATTTTAATACTGAAATACTCACACAATCGCAATCCATGATTTACTTTGGTCTAGCGTGCCTCTGTTTATGAATCAATAATATTATCCAATGTAGAATTATTTGTCTTGGTTTCATCATTTGTTCGTTTCTATTTTGATCGTTTGTTTTATTCTGTCCCTTCCCTTCAAATGAGCCTTTGTGTTGCAATATCAAAATTGCAAGGCTTCTAATTCACTAATCATCAGAAGAAAAAGAAAAATCACATTGAAAGTGAAAACTATGAGTAGACAATGATAATATTGCAGAGTTGTACGCGTTCTATATTTTTAGTGGTTACCAGGACGATGGGATGTTTTTATTGCAAACACGGTTTTGGGAAACACTGCTGCAATCCGACTCAAACTAAAATAAGTTCATTCGAAAAGCCGTTGATAAATGAAATCAAAAAGGGTCCGTTGTTTTTCACATTACGAAATGAGCATCAAACCATTGTGCAACGGTGTGTGTTTGTGTGTGTGTGTGTGTGTGTGTGTGTGTGTGTGTGTGTGTGTTCCCGATTTGGTTTCTTCTGAGTCTTTAGTCACAGGGGGTTTTGGGTGGAGCACATCAGGGTGGGTTCCGTGGTCCTCTCGGGTTGCGTCGAGGATGTCGATTCACCGTGTGTGTGTGCCTGTGTGTGTGCCTGTGTGTGTGCCTCCGCCACCACCGGGTTTCCAGTGTCCTCCGGTGTGTGTGTGTGCGCCGCAGTGTGTGTGAGCCGCCCGAGCGTCTCTACGCCTTTCTCAGACACTAGATGCGGAGGGACGTACCCCGTCTGCGGCTCCGCGTGGCCCCCGCGGTTCCGCTGGAGGTCGGGGGACTTGGGGGGACAGCGGCCCCGCTTGTCCTGGCCCCTGAACCCCCGCAGCTTGGGGCTCCAGTGCTCCCTCCACTGGAGGGCCAGCGTGGAGCGGTCGGCCACCAGGCGGCTCTCCTCGGGCCCCCAGCCGCGGGTCCCTTCCTCCCCGCCGATCAGCAGGAAGGTGCGGCCCACGTGGAGGGCGGGGCAGCCGCAGCTCAAGTCCCGGTCCGGGACCCATAGGGCCCGGGGGCCCCGGCGGACCCGCGACGTGGCGCCCGTGCGGAAGATGGTTTGCACCAAGATGGAGATATTCCACCAGGGGCCCGAGCGCTCCATCGCTCTCACCTGGATCTTTAGCACTGAGAGGAACACACACACGCACACACACACACACACACACCCACACAATAAACAACACATCTTCAATCATCTTTTTTAATTATTTTAATCATTTTAATGAACTGAATCATATCTCATTATTTCTCAAAATGTTTGTACAAAATATGACACGACAATATGTCATGAAATATGAAAGATTTCATATATTCCGAATATTTGATATTCTAATATTAAGTCAGGGAAGCCACCCTAAATGTAATGACTGCTGCACGAACCGAAATCCTTGAGACAATAGATGTCCAGGTTCATCTTGACTTTGACCTGAGAGGGTTTGCAGTAGGAAACACACTCCTCCGCTGTGAGAAACAGATGGGGCGGGGGTGGGGGTGGGTGGGGGTGGATGGGGATGGGGGTGGGTTAGTATCAAATGAGAGATGGTTTAATTTCATAGCCGACATATCAGCACAAGTCTCCCCTCCTAATTACAATATGCTGGCTTGTATTTGTCATCACAGTATCCCATGGCAAACAGATGAGGCGCTCTGCAACAGGTGCTGTAGTTCCACCAGCCGCCGCTAGAGGGAGATGGAAAGCCGAGCCACCAAGAAGGGAACTTCTCCAAAAATCTTTGTGTGACGGTCGGTGATACAGTCAATACGGTTATTGTCGTTTATTATTATCAATACTTTTATTTTATTTAATTAATATAAAATTATATATTTTTTTATTTGTCTAATGCATAATGATAACTATACAGTTTATTTGTACAGCACTTAATGTCAATAAGAGCACAATCGCCGCTTTATTCTGCTTTATTAGAATCCTCTAAATCGTCATTATTTAGCTTTGATTTATTTTGATTCAGATCATCATCCGGACTCAAGTTCCTGCCTTAAAGCCGATTCCACAATATTAAAATAAAATGATCCGTCCATTGACAATGTAAACCAGGAGTCGTTTTGACATAATCTGCGAGTGGATTGAACGACCCATGGATCACAGGTGACATCAGCGACTGATGTCACCTGTATTTCAGGAATCGGGGTGAGGAGGTGGACACTCACCTATACTGTACTGAGGCTGGAAGACGGGCGTCGGGGCAACCTCCTGGATTCCTGAAAAACCCAAAGACAGACAGGCAGAAAGACAGACAGACAGACAGACAGGCAGGCAGGTGAGAGGAACGCATCGGCACAAGCTCGCCCTTGGCTACAAGGGACGTCTTTGTCTTTGTGTGGTCACGGCAGGTTGCGGCAGTCTGTGTGTGTGTGTGTGTGTGTGTGTGTGTGTGTGTGTGTGTGTGTGTGTGTGTGCAATGACCAAGGATGGGAATGCGTACTATGTGTGAACGCCTCTTAGTGTGTGAGGAATGCCTTTGCCAGGAGATGCATGTGTCAAAGTGTGTGTTTGTGTGTCTGTGTGGTCTTTTTACAGGATTAGACATACACCCTCCGACATGTTTGGACACACACACACGCACGCACGCAGGCAGGCACGCACGTGCACACGCACACGCACACACACACACACACCCACACACACACACACACACAAACACACACAGCATACACAAACAGTTTACGCTAAGCATCTTAACGACGACACGTTTGACTGATTTTGCCAATAACACTACCCAGAGCCAGACATCTGCTTCAGGTCTGTTTTGCAGGGATGACTCGCTCACCTGTCAAGCGTTCTTCCAAAATACAGCGCACGGCAATTGTTCACATCTGTGCTACGTGCGTGCATGGTGTGTGTGTGTGTGTGTGTGTGTGTGTGTGTGTGTGTGTGTGTGTAGATCAACCACATGCAACCACGCTGACCCTCTGTCCCATCACTTTCCTGTTCTTTCTGACACAAGTGAGACAGTGAGATCCAACACCCCCCAACCACACACACACACGCACACGCGCACGCACATACACACACACACACACACTTGTACTGGTATCAAAGTGATGTCTGAGTGAATACACCTGGTAAGTGAGACCCATGTTCCTGGTACCACGCCACAGACAGCGTTCTGTGTGTGTGTGTGTGTTTATTTGACTTTATTTGTGTAAATGACCTTAATGGATTAATCTTCCATTAAGGTCAACCCTGAGCCTTTATCAAATAGTAGCTTAATATCAAACAAGCCGCCAACGCCTGATCAAATAAACAAATAAACACAAATTGACACTTGTGTTAATTGTGTGTGTGTGTGTGTGTGTGTGTGTGTGTGTGTGTGTGTGTGTGTGTGTGTGTGTGTGTGTGTGTGTGTGTGTGTGTGTGTGTGTGTCCTACAGTACCCAACACTGAGACCAGGCTCTGTGTGTGTACAGGTCTAGGTTAAGCTTTAGTTTTTGGAGCTGCTCAGTTAAAAAAAAAAAACCCCGAAGCCGTTGGGGATCGAGGCCGTGCGTCCGGATCGATCAGTACCCATCATGTGACCGAAAATGGAAAAAAAAAAAAAAAAGTCCCGTACGAGAACGCAAAATATCCTAAAATGCAAACTGTTCCCACAGCGGTGAAAAGCTGACAAAGTCGAAGAAATTGAGCCTCTGTATAAACTTCACCGTGAGCGGGACATTTGGAGCGACGCAGCGATGTTCTTAATGGAACGCGGGGGCGGCACATGGTGGGTTTGGAACTGGAATCCTGACGCGAATCCTGACGATGAAGCTCCACAGATGGAGGAGTGGAGAGGACGAGCAAGGAGGAGGAGGAGGAGGAGGAGGAGGAGGAGGAGGAGGACGGGGGCGATGCTATACATAGCCCAGCGATGTCCTGGCAGTAAAAACAAACAAGGTTTTCTTTCACTCGCTCCTTTCTCCGGGAGAGTTATGAGTCTGGGGGGGCCGGCGGGGGGGAGGCTTGAGTCATGCGACAGGTGTGAAAGCCGCCGCGGCCCGCCGCCCCCTCCCCGCCGCCGCCGCCGCCGGATCGCGGGCTTACGCCGCGTCTGCACCCGTCCCCCGTGTAGTTGTCGGCACTCGTGCAATCAGCTGGTGGGAGCGCGCGTGGATTAGCGCCGACGGCGGCTCGCCGGGGACGGTCCGAGGTGCAGCGTGTCAGAAGCGCCGCCCCCCTCCCCTTGATCTGACCCTGATCCCAGATCAGCTGGGAGATACGGCTCTGAATTAAAAGAAAGGTCCGTTCCGACGCCGCAATGGAAACCATCTCCACGGAGGGATGGACAAATTATCGGTCAAATTAGTTTGGGCCGTCGGCGGCCCGTTTGATTTTAAGCGGCTATTTGATAACGGCTCAGGGTTCCTGATGGGGAGATTAATCCATTAAGGTCAAGAACAAAAAGGGTTTCGGAGGAGAGGGAGGGAGTCAGCAAGGTCGTTGTTCGCAGGTCATACGCGGCGGTTTTACCACGGCGGTGACGACGAGCTGCGCCCTTCGCGTTATTGACGGTCGCACCCTCCAAAATAAGCCCCCCGCATTCTCATATGTGGACTTACGTATGCAGGGCTGCAGGGGGGATCTGCCCTGTTTGAAGCCAGGCGCACAGCGGTTACACCTCAGCCCCGTCACCCCGTCCCGGCACAGACACTGACCCGAGGTCTGGTTGCACCAGTGGCCCACGGCGCCCAGCGGGTGGCACTGACACACTGGGGGGGATGGGAGAGAGAGAGAGAGAGAGAGAGAGAGAGAGAGACTTCAGTTTTAACGTCCACACCTCGAGTCGTTCTTCGCCAAGTTCACCAATACACAGACTTGACGGATGGGTTGGCTAGTTTTCAACCCAGGCCTTATTAAACAAAAAGATTGACCAGAAACCTACCACTCCTCCGCGGATTCACGCGGCGCGCTAAAAAAACACGGCACAACGGGGGACACAAACTTTCAAATAAAACGGTTACAAAACATCAGGTTTTTCAGGTTTACATCGACCCTTTTGCAAATCGGACTAGAAACAGGAAGTAGCGTCGCCTCCTACTGATGCTTTGGACGCATTTGCAAAAAGTAGTCTGAGTAAAAAAGCGTTTGCCTTTTTCGAAAAGGGGGATTCAAGGTGTAGTTTTCAGGTTCGCCGTTTGCTCCATTAGGCTGCACTGAAGCACAGTGAGGAGCTGCAGCGGCAGAGTGCTAATCGGTACGGAACGGTAAATCGTTCTGAAAGGCTGTGCCACGGTATTTATAGTTAAAAATGATCGGAGCCAACATTTAAATAATCATGGTTGGATAACCAGTGCCAAAAAAAAAAAAAAAATAAAGAATCCTCACATCTACTTGGCATTACAGTATTTCTCCAGCCGTCTGGCAGCACCTGCAATGAAAACACCCCGGGGTCCCGAATTCCTCTGCAAGACTCAAAATGTTGCCCTAGCTTTAAACGTCTTCTTGTGAGCGTCGATTGTTGTGAACAACACAAAGCCTCAGCATATTCCCATTTCTGTAGATGGACACCCAGTGTGCCGAGCGCCGAGACCGTCCCTAAACTGACCCCGACCCCGCGCGACCCCGCCCCCCCCCCCCCGCCCTCTGTGTATACAGCGAACGTAAAACGCCATCTTTGAGACACGGGGCGACGGTGAGAGGAGAGAAGAGACAGAGAGAAAAAGCCAAAGTTTAGCAGCTCTGCTTTATCTCGGTACGCGACTGTTTGACTAATCCCTGCATCTTGTCCAAACACTCCGCCCGGCGGTGAAAGTGGTGGAAACGGGAGACGTCCGAGCGGGACGGTGGGGGAGGAGGGGGGATCCCAGAGCGTACATCGACGCCGACCTTGGAAAGTGTTTGGAGTGGCCGCTCGCTGACCCACTCCATGTTGTTTATTTCTCCTTGTGCTATAATGGATAAATACATTTAAAAAGGGTAAGAACCTGATTTGATTTACATTTTGAGGGTTTCCTACACATCGTCTCATTGTTCAACGTTGCCTGTTGACGGAATAGATAGAACATCAAATAATGGTCAAAATTATATATCAAATTAATAAATATATATAATAAAATAAACTGTGAAAATTATATATAATATTATAATATTATGAAATTATAAATGATATAAAGCATTTTAATGATTATAATGATCAAAAAAAATATTATTATTATTATTATAATAATAGATTATATTTTTATTCTTTTTTATTATGATAATCGTAAATTAAATAATATAATGTAATATGGCAATAATAAGACTTATTACGTCTTTACATTAAGGAATTGAACTTCAAATCATACAATTATATGATTATCAAATATCATTTTTGTGACGGTATTGACAAATTTTGGATTCTGTCACTAATTATTGAGTTTATTGTCATTATATCAGCCTAAAAATAATCAGTTGTTTTTTTGGGGAAAATGCTTTTTTTTAGAAAAGTCTCACGAGGCTGGACTTCCAGCTTTTAATGTGCTGCTCCTCTCAACGCTGAAAAAAACAGATCCCTGACAATAAATCAAAAATGCCGTGGCGACATTTTCGGCGATACATGCGCCACACACACACACACCCACGCGCACACGCACACACACACACACACACACACACACACACACACACACACACACACACACGCACACACCTGTGTGTCGCGGCCTCAGAGAAAACCCCCATTAACAGTAGTTATATTGGGCCTTGCGCTTCAACTCCAAACGAGCATTCCACAGTGTCACAGTCACTCCGGACATGTGACCAGTCAAAGGTCAGAGGTCACAGCAGATGCCAGCCACCGGTAACGATGGGGTCCACAAGTTGCAGCGGAGAAGAGTGTGTGTGTGTGTGTGTGTGTGTGTGTGTGTGTGCATGCGTGCGTGCATGCGGATCCCTAACAGGAATAGCTGTCCTCTCTCACAATGTAACCAGCCCATAAACACTCGTGCGGGCTCAGTCGTACACACAGAGGTAAACATGGACGTGCGCGCCGAAAACAATCATGCATTCAATCAAACGTGCGTGTACGTGCGCTGACATAAACACCATCTCTAGTGTTCCGCTTTTCCATGTTTTTCCGGGAGGGCGCCCTCAGTCGTTGGAAGTCGATTCGTCACGGCTTTATATTATGGACACACACACACACATTCTTACACACGTTCTTGTACTGGTATCAAGGTGATGACCAAGAACATAACCCTGGTAAGTGAGGACCCATGTTCTTGTTGCATTCTAAACCAAAAGAAAAAAAATAAATAAATTGGATACGGTCCTCACACACACACACACACACACACACACACACACAGCTAGTGACTGACGTTGGCAGGCCTTGCGGTGGTTCAGTGGTTTGCTGTGGTCCCGTGTGAACCCGTTGTGGCAGTACTGGCAGTGCCGTCCCGCCGTGTGGTGGCGGCACTTCTGACACACTCCGCCGCTGCGACGCCCCGACTGCTGGAACACCTCCATGCTGAAGCGGCACTTGGACGAGTGGCCGTTGCACTCGCACGCTGGGAGGGTGAGTGAGAGCGAGCGAGAGGAAGAGAGAGAGAGAGAGAGAGAGAGAGAGAGAGAGAGAGAGAGAGAGAGGGAGAGGGAGAGAAAGAGATTATTTTTAAGGCTTAAACGTTTGACCCCATAGGACTGCATTGAAGCACAGTGAAAACTTGCAGCAGAGTGGTAAGTTTCCCAATAATAAAGCGTTTTGCAAGGTTGTGCGATGAACAGTTATAAATGACAGAACCAACATTTTAATAATGCCTTTTATTAAAACCCTAAGGAGCTCATCTGTGAATTTGGGGTCATTTTCAGAAAGAACTGTACAGTCTTCAGATTTGTTCTCCATATTATGGGACACCAATAGTTCTACTGTACACAAAGCACATAACTTGAAGCAACAAATTTCTCTCTTTAAGTGACGTCCCATAAAAGACAATTCCACTTCTTCACATCAAGTCTATCGGTTATTCAAACCAGTCAGGGGACAAGACTAAAGCATTTGAAGGATGCACATGGATCACTGTGTGGATCAAAACCCTTTATTTTTTACAGCCAAACTACCCCAAACTCATCCAATGCCGGTTGAATTCCAGGACCTACCAACGCAGGGGTTGGGCTGCGTGGGCGTCGCCCGGTGCCAGGGTCTGTCGAAGTAGAAATCCTCGCACACGTCGCAGTCCGGCCCGGCCGTATGGTGCTCGCACACGCACACCGCCCGGCCGCTGTCATCGCGGCGACACGTGGAGGCGTGGCCGTTGCACTTGCACCTGCCGCCCACCTGCAGGTCAGAGAGCGCCAGAACGGGAGGAGCAGGAGGGGCCAGCTGTAAGGCCCCAGAGCGTTTCCCGCCGCTGGGGTGGTTGTTCCTCCTGCGCCTCAGTTCTCGTCCTCTGCTGCCTTTGCTCTGCCCCTCCACCGTCCATTTGCAGCCCCCGCCGGGACAGGGCTGCCACTGCTGCGTGGCCTTCTTGTGGCCGCGCCCTTTACCCTTCCCATTCCCCTTCTTGGAAGAAGCAAGTGTGTCCCTGCTCAGAGTCTCGCCACCTTCCTTCCCAGTGACGTTGTGTTCCATCTCTCCATGCCCTAAATGTTTGTCGTGACCCTTCCTTCCCAGTTTGCTTCTCGCCCCTGTCCTGGTGTTTTGTGTGTCTCCGTCCAAAAGAGTCAATGTACTTTCCACGTCCATCTTTTCCACCTGATCTCCGACACGTCCCTTAGATCCCGCTCTCCATCGAAGAACCCCGGCTCTACCGCCTGCTCCCTCGCCCGCCTCCGCCCCTCTCCGCTCCGAGTCACTCGCGAGGTCGTTTCTGGACGCCTGGTGGAACACTACGCGGATGTCCGTGGCGGTCACCCAGTCCTGCAGGGTGGGGCTGTAGTCAAAGTCGGGGGAGGACGGCCGTCCGTCCAGGGTGGAGAAGGCCAGCACCACGCCCCCGCGCTGCCTCTGCAGGGGCCTCGGGTCAGAGCACAGGGGCTCCATCTCCTGGTGTCTGGTCTGGGCCACGGTCTGGGGGGACAGACCGAATCTCCCGGTGCAGTCACTGGAGTAGTGCTGCATGGGCCTCCAGGTGCGTCCGTGGTCCATGGACTTGAGGATGGAGATGGAGACGGGGTCGGACGGCTCCCGCTGGTGGCAGAACTGCAGGCTTATGTAGGTGACCTCGAAGCGCCGGCCCAGACGGAGCGTGAGGACCCAGTCACTGCCGCCGGGGCTCCCGGTGTGGGCCGCCCAGCAGGTGAGGTTGTGCGGGTTGTGGAGGTCCGTCAAGGAGACGACGTCCGCGTCATGATCGGCTCCTCGGAGGGCGCGGCCGGCGCTGACCGGAAGACCGTAGGCGGCGTTGACGAACTCCGACAGGCAGTGCCGAGGACGGCCGTCGTGGTGGTAGCAGGGGTCATGGGGCGAGGTCCAACTCAGCGGGGATTGAGAGAGGGCGGGTGAGAGGTGGGATGAAGGGAGGAAGAGGAGGAGTATAGGGAAGATGGAGAAAAGAAAGATGGGAGGGGGAGGGGAAAAGGGCAGGGACATCATGTCATCGAGCCTGTGGCGGGAAACAGAACAAAAAAAGACGATTTTAGGAGAAAAGCCATGAGTTAAAAAAAAAAAAAAGAAAAGAAAGGAGTGATGGATTTATAAGAGTTGGGCTCCAAGCCAAAGGGGGGGAACCCACAGCTAGACCTCCTGCACCTTTATTGAAAACACACTATACCAGCCTCACGCATCTTCTCATCTGGGCTTTGTTTGCTTAAAGCAAATCTCAGTAAAGATCTCATCCCATAACAATGTCATCTCAACCCTCACCGCAGAGTTGGCCACAGAGAGAGTATGACAGCCTGTAAAAACATTTTTATCGTAAAAGCCTCTCAACCTATAAAGAAAGCCGTGGGGTTGAGCGGGAGGTGGGCTTCACAAATAAAGAAGTGCGCAAACCCAACGGGCCCGCGTGGAGAGATGACAAAAAACATGCCCGACAGCTGGGCCCCGAAAAACATGAGCTGGAATACATCCATCACGTTTATGGTCCCGCATTTCAAATCACTTCACCACTGGTCGGCACACATCGGGCGAGCGAAGGGCCCCCGAGCCGGAGCTGTACGGAGCCCGCTCGATTACGAGAGCCGGGGTACGGGGAGAGCCAGAGTGGGGGGGGGGGGGGGGCGTAGGGAAGGGAGTCGGGGGAGATTAGAGCCCGGCATGAAAGGAAAGATTTATCGAGAGAACAGTTAAAAAAAAAAAAAAAAAAAAAAACCCCGCGTGTCGGGGTTGAGCCTCCGTCCGGACGCTTCCGCGCGGAGGACAGACCCGGGGGCTGTCCTACGCCGGGCCGGCAAATCCCTTTTCCGTTCGTACAACCGGTGATGAGCGTAATTTATTTCACTGTCAGCATCTGACACCAGAGAGGGTTGGTTCACTTCGCCGCGCAGGGGCAACAGCGAACAAGGGAAAAAAGCGCGGCGAAAACAATCCGTTTGACAGAATGATGTAGGGTAGGGTCTCGGCGCGGTGCGTGTGTTGAGGGGGCCGCTTTGCCGTAGATTTGCACATCGGCGGCAGCCTTAGCGCGTCTCGGGACGACTTTTCACACACTCTTCCGCCGTTCCGCCCGTCTATCACCTGCCCCCTTCCTTCAGCTCTGGGAATATTCTTAACCGCTTCCAGATTGATGATGCCCTAACAAGCGTTTGACAGTGACAGCGCGGTCAGCATGGCTGGATAAACCTTCGAGGAGCGCGGAGGGCTGGGAGCCCTACCGGCGGAGTCATCGCGCTCAATTAGAACGGCGACGCCGAAATATGAGGCTTCCCCCGAGGACCTCGCCACTCTGGGGGGGAGGGGGGGGGCTTACGGCGGAGAGAGGCAGCCGCGCCGTCGGCCTCCGGAACGGGCTGCTCCGCTTTTGACCTCCGGAGGGAATGACGATCCGAAGCGGTGGATCGGCTTAACCGGGTCGGGCGCAACAAGGAGGCCAAGGCGGCTATAAGGTGTCTTTGTTTTGCGGTGTGTTGCTACTGGAAACCCCATGACTTGCGTCGGGGGCGATGACTGGTCTGACCTGCGCTACAAAAGGCGCATTCCCGGTGTCCAGTGCGCCTCCCCGGGGGGCATTCCAGACAGGTCGCGACATGCCCCGGGAACGCGAACGCACCTCTAAAAAAGCGTGCCTCCTTAATTGATCGGTTGATTAATTGGGTCGCCGGGTTTCATACGGTGTCGATGTCTCACCCGGAGGAGGGGAGACGGCCCCGTCATGGGGGAGGTTTGGGTGTGAGATCATCGAGGAACGGTTAGCGTGTAAGGTGGCGGCGGAACCCGCGACAAACCGAGGCCTGCGGCGGCGGTTAAAAGCACTTCCTCAAGGACCCACGGAGAAGAGCTGCGGTTTGTTTAACACCCTCGTCTCATGGTTTGCACTTGTCTTTGTCAGGTTACATGACCAATTAAACATAATCCCATTACCCCTACTTTGATAGATGGATGCCCTTCGGAGAGTGGGCCCTGGAGATCCCTAATGTGCCCCCCTAGGCCAAATCCAGATTGCCTCTCTGAAAACCAGTTCATCCGTCTGGCACCACCACGCTAAACCGCGGGATACGGTTTCAACATCGTTTTTCTTTTTCTTTTTTCTTTTTTTTTCCCCCCTCCTCCCTCAGCCGCTGTCCATAAGTTAACGGGGACAGCTGGCGTGTCGGAAGAACATGAAATATAGGTGGCGTTCATTTCCCCGCTAATGTGCCGTTTGATCAGGAGAGCGTTCCGAGTGGTTGTAAAAACGGCACACGGATTCCCCGCCGTCGAGTACTTCGCCGGTACTTAGACGCGACAGATACGGCTCGTCCTCATATCTGGAGGCGTTAGATACTGTAAATATGTCTGTAAAATATACCCCCAATCTAACCCCAATGACAGAAAAATCGGATTCCAAGAACCATATCAAAGTTTGCATCGAACAAAAAAAAAACAAAAAAAAACTTGAATTCTTCTGCTTCTTTAACGGCTGGAAGGCATGTTCCATATCTCCACTGGAGAAATGCGCAATTACATTGTAATCCTCGTGTTCCAAAGACTCCAAACTAAAGTGATCGACGGGATTGGTACTCGAAGCTGAGAATCCCGCTAACTTGTACCAACACGCGCGTTGTCCCTCAAAGAGCTTATAAAAGCCAATAGCGCGGCGATGAGATCAACGGCACCTCGCCACTCTCACGGGGCTGGAAAAACACTTGCCGACGGCCCCCGGCGGGCATGTTTACGGCACAGTCCCCTAGTCGACGAGCTCATGTTCTGGAGTCCGTATTTTTACCTTCTCACGTCATTCTACTCCGAAGGTTCTCGGCTGCGACGGGGTCCGGGGTACACTACGGAGTGAGTGGGTCGGGGGGCGGGGGAGCAGGGGGTTGGAGTTGGCGGGTGGCGGCGGAGGTGAGATACTTTATGATTTCCAAAAGAGCATGGGAAAGGGCTTCTGGAGAGGCGGGCTGCGGCGATCGCTGCAAGGTGGTGTAACTATTAAGTATTAAGGGGATGGATTACCACAGAAGGGGCAAACTGTCCTATACATTTCATTTGGCCCGGAGGTGGTGTAGTCCCAATTGTGTTTTCAGGCACGTCTGTGGGGTGGGGGTGGAGGGGGTTCGATGGAGAGCCAACCAGACGGAGATTTAGAGACCGGCAGATTGGAAACCAGGATGTGCGGAGTGCAAGGATTGAACCAAAAACGGCCAAGGCAGGAAGGGGGCTATGAACGGTTAAACAGTGGGTTGACTTGCAAATCCTGTCCACTTCACCACAGCAGACCAATCTAATGAATGGATTAGTCAACAATTCCCCCTAAAGATCACCTGCCAGAGCCCCGAACATGTGGCGTGCATCAAGGGGCTTTTGAAGCAGAGTTTCCCCCTCTCTCGGGACCTCTGGTTGAAAGCCCCTGCTACCTGCTACGTCCACTTGTCCACTTCCAGCACAGTGGGGTTTTTTTGGGGGTTTTTTTTTTCCTCGAGGCCTGCCCCTCGTTTTGAGCCGTTATGGGGAGCAGATGAGCTGGATTTGGCCCGTCCCACACATTTTAACATTCCTCGTCATGGGCAGCGGCCATGGCCGGTGAGGATCCCACCATGACCGCTTCCCCGCACCACTCGAGACGGGGGGGGGGGGGTTCAACGAAAGCTGTAAAAATTCAATCTTTCTGTTACCAATATGTCAACAGCGGTGTTTTTCGCTACGCCCGGACAAACACAAGAGTGTCGGCCATCGCGCGCAAGTTGTTTTTTGGGCACGCTCTTTCGTACACAGCTGGACGCCGCGAGCCGCATCGGACTCCCGAATAAATATGATCGATTACGTAAGCGGAGACCGTACGGCCCAGATATCTGAATGTGAGACCAGGCACCTGTCCGTGCCCGTTACCACACTGACACCTTTGTTAATTTTCAATTGTCCTTGCCAGTCCGAAATAGGCCTCGACGCTGGGCCCGGGGTGCGAGGAAGGGGAGCGTCCATGTACATGCCTCTGTATTCCCTGGCGGCATTCCACTGTTTGGGTGTAATACCCTAAGTTTAGTGGAGCAACAAGGGAGGAACAGCCTTCAGACGCCGCCCAAAACAGTGGGATTCTGGGCAAAGAAAGCCAAATTGGCTGTTATTATGCATGTAATGTTCCATAATCTGCCTCTCCATCGACGCCGAAACTGTAGAGCGCGTGTGTCCATTTCCCTCTGAATAAGAAAACACATGTCCTACATATTCAAAAGCCACATTTCCTCTCAACGTTTGGGCTCAGCTCAACTTTCTAACTTTAAAAAAAAAATTGCAAGTGTCTTTGGGTTCCTTGAAAGGTGTTTGTAAATCAGTTATTATTATTATTATAATTAATATTTGTCTTACTATCAATAATAATAATAGATAATAATTAAAATGTAAATATTAATAAAAAATATTATTGTGTTATTGTAATTAATAAAGAATATTATTATTATTATTATTATTATGTTTCCTTTCCCCTCTAACGCCTCTTACACAAGTTGACTCAAGACTAGTTGGGGTTTATTTAGATATTGGACCGGAGTTCGAAAAAAAAATCATTTGAAAAACAAATAATAAGAAATACATTTAAGGCCCTCGTTTGTGGGTTAGTTTAATTAATAAAAGTGTAATACAATAGTTAAGTCATAATTAGGGCCAAGATGAGTCAACCTTACAACCCAAAATACATTTCAAAACATATGGACGCCTTTTTAATCAAGCTCTTGTAAAATTATGTGTATATGTATTAATTTCTTTTTTTCGTTTTATTCAAAAATGTAAATTGGATTTAACCCTCAAATGCGGATGCACAGCGTCACTTTAATTCGAGTGCCGCTGCTCTATAAAACAAAAGAATAAAAAAAACAATTGCAAAGTCTCACATATAACTTTACACAATATTGTCTGTGCTTGTAATGTCTCCAAACGTGATAACATGACGTGACCACATTCAAATACGTTTCAGACGCACTGGAGGCCCAAACTGTCGATGTGTTTATAAAATTGTAGGTCTCTTAATTATTAAAAAAAAAAAAAAAATCTATAATACAACGCAAACATTACTGAATGAATAATTTCTCTTAATTTGGGTGTTTTCGGGTTCATTGCACTAATGATCTGAATGGACGCGCACTCCAAGAAAGCTGCGGTGGGATCGAAATGGGCCTTTGGGCCTTTACATAGAGAGGAAGATTTTGGCACGATTCATTAAACACTAATGTTTATCATATTTGGGTTTAGTTTCAATGTTTTTACAGCAGTTCTCTCCCTAAAGCGACGTCACCTTAATTCATTGTTTCTACAGACCTAATTGCAGTAATTACATTTAATTGGTTCCAGTATGAATGCCTATGTGATGAAATGTATTCTTAATGGGTTGGTATGGCTTTTTTTTTTCTTTCTTTGCATTATAATGTTGTGGCTATTTTTTCATTTTTATTTCGTATTTTTATAAAACCAGATCACAATTAGGCATTGGGCACAAATTAGTCACATTTTATAACTTTCTTTTTGTCGTCTGCATTTCTTTTCCCCTTATTTAAAGTCGACGCTTCACTATAATAAAGCTGATAAAAAATGAGAAGTAGCTCAATCATAACACATTTAGTGTAATTATGATTTTTTTTTTGGATAGCATAAGTATAAAATAATAATTGGGTGATAGAATAGTATATATAGTATGCCTTAAAATAGCTTTAAAAAAAAACATTAGGCTGTCCTTGTGCTACTTGTTTTATTCTTATAATTAAAGTGAAAAATGGAAGTAAAATAATAATCTATATTTTGGAATCTCAAATTGCCAAAACGGCTCAAAGGTTGCACTTTAAGACCAGTGTAGAAATACAGAAATATAGAAGTTACACATTCAAAGAAGTTTTCTCTTGGACTGAGTGGGATTTTGTCAGTCACAACCGTTCTAATAAATCCCGAATAAAATAGAACAAAAACTCACCATGTGCGTCAAAGCTAAATCCGCCCTTCCGTGTGATCGTGCTCATGGCTCGGTGTGTCGGGGTCCACTGGCCCGCTGCTGTGCTGCATGGCTGGGGGTCCCTGCGGCGCCTCGGTGGGAGGGCGGACCGTCCCACCCCGAGCCTCGCGTTCAATGCGGCTGGCGGACAATTTAAAGTGGTAATCCATCAGCTCCTCCGCGTCGGGTGGACGACACTACAAGTTCCAGAACTGCCTTTGGAAACGGGGTTTGGGGTTTATGATCCTACTTGGAAAGGTACAAAGGAACGGGCAATTTAATTTAACGCCCGTCGACGGGCCCGGGCTGGGAAAGGCGGACCCCGCCACCCATAACGCAAATGCACATTGAGGGGCTGTTTCTGATTAGGCGCCAGCTTAATAAATGTGGAGACTTTTGAATGAAATGATCGAACAGATCAGCCATTTAAGGATCACAATGAAACAAAACGCAGTCGTCGCCTCCTTGCTCTGAAAGGACTTGACCCGCCCCCAGGTTGTTCCAATTACCCCTTCGTGAAATGAAGGAAAAAAACTAAACTTTAAGTTAATCGACCGGAGTCGATCGTTCTCAGATGTGCTCGTAGCCTCGAGCGGCGGTTCTCAACCTGGGGTTCGGGGACCCCATGGGGGTCCTTCGAGTGGCTCCAGGGGGGCCCCTGCCAATTACTTAAACTGCGCCGTCGTTACATGTCCAAGATGTGAGCATTACTTCAACTTCAACTTCAACTTCAACTTCACGAGAATATTTGTCACATACATATACATACAGTCATTAGCGTTAGCATTACAGAATATACAACAATGACTGTTTTGACACGTCACCGTAAGGTCCCTCACTATAGTGTAAACACTGAATCGTATCCAACAATAAACACTTTCTCCGATTTTCGGCTTCAGGAGACGAAAAATCGCGTCAAATGGGATTTGTGGCTGAACGCGCATGAAGGGTCCCATATGAAAAAAAAAGGCCCATCACTCAAGAAAGAAAAAAAAGTTTAATAAAATAAAAAACGGATACAGATGGAAAACATGGTAAAAGAACACAATTTTTTTTAAAAGAGGTGAGGGGAATATTATGGTCTGGGGGGGGGGGGGGGGGGGACGTTTCCCAGGGAAAGCCATAAAACTGATTGATGACTTCCCTGGAGGAATGTTTCCCCAGGTGTGTATGTGTGTGTGTGTGTGTGTGTGTGTGTGTGTGTACGTGGTAGTTACGGTGCAGTTCAGAAATGCTATCCTTGGAATCGGGACAAGCGCAACAAAGCAAATTGAAGGGAGAAATGGCACGTTTGCGCGTCGATAGTGCGTTTTGGCAGCACGATCCACCGTCACGCAAGAGGCCGCGGCCTGGGCCCCGGGCCCCGGGGCGGGGCGGCTTGGGAAACGAGCGAGCGGTTAATTAATCATTTGATTTACGGGGGGGAAGGCGTAAATGAAAAAATAAAATCGATAACAGAATGAACCGGACGGCCCTAAAAGGAAGATCTGCGCTCCGCCAAACCGCACACAACCCCCGCGGCGTTGCAACGCAAAGCCTTAACAAATGGGATATCGGAGGAGTGCAATTATTACAGCGGTTATTGAAACCGCGTGACACAACCCCGAAGCCGATTGCACAACGCGTTGGCGTCCGTTTTTGAGGGATTGGCTCCACGGGGGAAGCAGAGACACCCAAATTGCAACAAGGTGGCTTTGTGCTACGAAGCCATCAGTCTTTGATGCA
Organism: Zeus faber; assembly: GCF_960531495.2. Classification (NCBI taxonomy): domain Eukaryota; kingdom Metazoa; phylum Chordata; class Actinopteri; order Zeiformes; family Zeidae; genus Zeus; species Zeus faber. The sequence continues at coordinate 7,837,333 of NC_137209.1, read as the reverse complement.
TAAGCAGAACTGAGCCTCGGGGACACGGGGCGGAGGAGAAGATTGGTTCAACGGCGTCTCCACTCCACGATTTTGACGTCTTCATTACCTGGCGAGGGTTGGACTGACGGGCCTGGGACCGATCCAGGAGCTTAAAAAAAAAAAATTTTAATGAAAAAACCGAAGAGAAAATAGAACGTGTTACAACGGTGCAGCGAGAAGCCACCGTCCCCCGCAACAGTCAAACCCTCACGCCCTCCCTTCGTCGAGGCTGGTTCGTCAAGCAGAGGTTTCATGGATTTTTTTTCTGAAGTCTGAAGAGAAGCTCCCCGGGCGGGGGCGCCGGCGGGGCGGAATCGGTGTAAAGCCGACGTAGCTTCCTGCAGAGAGCGAACTGATGAAAAAAAAAAAAAAAGATGGGGGCGTTTGTCCTCGGCGGCTTCAGAAAAACGCGTCCGGAGCCCGGCGTTTGGACGTGGGCGTCGCTCACTTTGTCGCTCGCGTGGGCGAACGGGGACGGGGCGGGGCTGTCACGGAGAGCAGACCGCCGGCGTGCCGCGGGCGGGTCAGGGGTCGAGCCCCCGGGGCTTATTAAAAACCAGTCTCTAGTCTCTACCAGTCTTTGTCAGAGTCTTTACCGCTCCCTTCTGTGTCGCAGCGAGGCCTGGTCCCCGAAGGTGAGCATGTGGAAGGCGTAGTGCCGGAAGTGGGCCGTCCTCGCCGATACGATCACGTCCAGTACGTCCATTTTTGGATCCTCCGCTCCAGTCATCTGGTGGTGCTTAACACGCGGCCCCTCGAGACGGTCCAACAACAACGTGCACACATGCCCTAAATTTTGTGAGACTGGACATATGTGTTCATCTCAAGTCTTCCATTGTAGTTCCCATGTAGCGTTGAAGATGGCGCCACTAACTAGTGTTAACATTAGCACGTAGGTGGAGCGGTAGAAATGGCACGCATCCAGGCGGAGAAGCGGTTGCCCGTGACAACAGTCATTGTAAACAGACAGCGGTCATTATTCAGAAATAACGGACCGCCGATCGACGGCTATCGACCAATCGGGATGGAGTATTCCACAGAGCTGTTGGGTAACCACTGTTTGAGATACCTCGTGACCAGATAGTCCAGTCGGGGCTCCGCGTCGAGCGGCCCCCGAGCTTGGACAGGAAGCGTAGAGGAAGGCCGTGTACAGAGGCCACGGGAGTAGCCGGGCCGGCGCCAGAGCACCGACACCCCACCCACGGGACGGTCTCAGGATGGTCTCAAAATGAACTTTCGAGCAGACTAGCTGCCCTGCCGTCCATCCCACTGCGAGGCGCCGTCCCCGGTGACGCCGCTGCCCCGTCGGGTAGAGCGATAGCTCACCCCGGATGCCTATTGTGTGACTGGTCGGGCTTAGAAGTCGGTAAAAAAAACAACAAAACAATACCACGAGGAAAGCAATCACAGCTGATTGCACAGCGGCCTGTCACGCCCAGGACAGGTAACTGGCTCGAGGGAAGGAGATCATGTTTGTTCTTTCGGAGGGATAAATGTTTCATTCCCAAGCCGAGTTTTTATTGTATTTTATTACGTGGCCTTCGAGCCAGTAAACAGATATAAATAAATTAATGAGTGGTTGGAGGCTCTTTTTTTTGTAGCCTTTCCCACAATGCAATGAAGTAACCTCTTTTATTTGAGTTCTAGAAGAGGGATTTGGACTGTTTGTTGTGTTTTTTATTGTCTTCATAAAGAAGGTGTGCAGGACTTTCTTTCATAGAAAGCTCATTATTTATTAACCCTTCATTTTGTTCACCAGCGCCCTCTGGTGGTGCTCCTCGGTCGGTGTCCATTTGTCCGTATGGCTCTAAAGTTGTTGCATTTTATATGACTTCACACTATTACTTCAGTGCATTTCACAGGAAATATCCTACTTCTGACTCCATTACAGCTATCGGCAACACCCTCTGCTTCCTACTTGAGTGTTGTTGGAGCTGAGGTTGCAGCCCGCGGGGGTTTGTTGTGAGATCAGTTCCATGAATACAGCAGCACCCACCACTTCTCTAGTGTCTTGCTCAAGGGTGTTTCGGTGGGAAGGGAAGTTTTCCAACAGCGCGCTCAAATCCTCATCATTTGATGAAAGACTTAATTCTAACCCCCCGGGCCATCCTGTCACCATAATCATAATGATGATGATACCGGAGGAAGTTTATCTAATTACTCAAACCGGTGAGAGAACTTATAGGACCCAGAATCGCGATTGTGGCGCCTCCCCTTGCGGCTGCCTGCGCGAGCACCTTGTGTCGATTACGCACATTTTGGTATTTTTTAGTATTTATAGAGCTTATTGTGCATAATCACCGGGTGTCATGACATTTCACTGCATATATGTATGAACGTATGTATATGTATGTGACAAATAATCTCTTGAACTTGAACTTGAAAAAAGCCTCACCGCTGGAAAGGATTTCAGTTTGAAAAGCCAACCTATCGAAATGACATTTCACTGCTTAGCTTGAGCCTGCCCACTACGCTATTTATAAGACATGCATTTTCTTTTAATGTACAGTATGTATTGGCGGTCATTTTTGAGTGAATTAGATCGGTTTTGATGGGAGAGAAAGAGCAAGGTTTTTTAGGGCGTACAGCACATTAGAATACGTAGTCATGGGTTTCCATATTGGAAGCAACACTTGTTGATTTTTGATCCCATATTTGCCCGTTCGGAAACATCCGCCTCAAATTGTCCGAGGCGACCCATCTCTGTGGTCTCTGGCGACCCACTGTCGGGGTCTAGCAAGAGCGGCCACACAGACGTCTTTCTAGATACAGAGGCGATAAGAAGTGTTGACCATTAAATCACTTTCCATGACGGGGAACAAAACTAAAAATCCATTCTCCAACATTCTATACACGTGTTGGATTCGCTCAACTGCATGTCCATTTCATTTAGTCATTCAGGGACAGCCGGGATCACAACACTTTCATCCCAAAAACTCAGCGGCTAGGAGGCGATGCAGAACACTTCCCAAATCAAATCGCCAGGTGGCGACATATCCCAATTATTTAACCTTTCCAAAAATGTTTTGCGTCATAGATCAGTCCAAATTCAAACTTCTCACCGTTGTTGTCAGTCCATGAGGAACATTTTGATCATCCGACATGATCCTCCAAGATATAACGGTAACATCTGACAAGTTGCATTCAATCACACAGGGGACAAGCCTGAACAACCCATAGTAATAAAAAAACGTTTATTAAAAAGATTAAAAAACTGTACAAATTGCTGAAATGGTTCGGAAGAAAATATATATATATATATATATATATATATATATATATATATATATATATATATATATATATATATATATATATATATATATATATATATATGTTCCTTATAGAGATAGAAAGGAAAAAGGAAATAGTGCTGACCCATAAAATAACACTGACAAGGTAAAACTTTTCTTTTTGCTTTGTAAGAGCAAATTATACATTAATATCTGGCATGGCAGGTCTGTACAAACAGGAGTGCCATCAAATCTGAAAGGATTTGCTGATTTACTGAAATGAAAACCACCATCGCATTAGTGGACTTCAACAGTCCTTGACCCGTTGCAGAGCAAATACTGTAAACAGTGTGAAACCTGTGGTTGAATGTGTGTAGTGGAATTTACCATCAGAGATACTGTTTTGAGAGAGAGGGAGAGTTTAGTTTTGCTCTTCACAGTTCCCCTGCATCGTGTTTCTTCTCTTCATCTCCGTCGCTCTTCCCCTCATCGCTCACTTTGTTCCCCGTGTCAGCTTTCCACACCTCCTTCAGACATTCTGGGCGAAAGGAGGGAAAAGTCAACAGAAACAAAGTAGACGTTGCTGTACAAAAACTTAAAAATAAAAATAATATATATCTCCGGTGTTCTGATTGAACTTGAATTGTATGTATATATTTTTATATTTACGTATATATTTGCATATGTGCCTGCCCGAAAAGTGTTCCATTTAGGAACTCATGTATTCTCATGGCTACTTGACACTAGTCTTTTTGTGTGATGAGCCTTTACATCTACGCAATGTGATGTTTTTTTGTTTTTTTTCCTCGACAGAAATATGCTTCTGTAGTTTTTTTTTTTTTTATTATTATTATTAATATTAATAATAAATAACAACTATATTATTCTTGTTATTCTTATTTTCTATTCAAGAGGTGAGAAGAAGCCATGCTGGTGAGGCGCAAATGGTGGGGGCTCGTCGCCCAATGTTCCAGAAGGAACGGGAGGAACTAACTAACTAACTAACTAACTAACTATTGTTATTATAATTATCATCAGTAGTAGTATTTTATCTCATTATTATTGCTATATTATTCTCAGTACTATTATTATTACTAATAATATAGACAATAATATTGTTATTTTTCTATTACCATAATTATTATAGACACACTCACTGGCACCTAGTATACTCTCTGACAAAGAATAGCCACACACACACACACTTCTACCTGTTGGCTGTTTAAATATTTAAACTCATTCCATTTTAGGATCGACTTTTCAGCCTTTTACACCTCGTTCTACTTTTTACTATTTTATTTTAATATGGGTGTGTAGGAAGGTCGCCTACCTCGCTCGGAGCTCCCGAGGACATGGCCCTCGCAAAGGAAGCTCTCCAGCCACTCGTCCTGATGGTGGAAGTACCAGTCCTCCACCACGTCCTCGTACTGCTCCAGCATGGTCTCACACTGACACACACACACGGGGGCGCACACACACACACACACACACACACACACGGGGCGCACACACACACACACACACACACACACACACACACACACACACACACACACACACACACACACACACACACACACACACACACACACACACACACACACACACACACACACACACACACGTATGGGTGACTCATAACCAAACTACACACTAATTTGCTTTTCGAAAGGAGCTAATAATAGAATAAAAAAAATAAAAATAAAAACCCAAAGTGCCTTTTATAAATAGTGAGTTACCAAGACTGCAGTCAAACAAAAATTGACAGTAAAAAGGGACACATTTAATGTAAAACATTTAAAACTCATGCAAGTTTATATAGCTAGTTAACTTTTAGGTTTACTGCATCTTGCTGTTTGCTTTTTTCTTTTTTCAATTTTTAATTTTTATTTCCTTTGTATTATTCGTATTATTATTGTCTATTGTTTTGATGTGAGCTACTGTGCCTCTTCAATTTCCCTCCAGGTAGAATAAAGTATCTATCGACACGCTATCTAGATATAGACACTATCTACCTACCTACCTACCTACCTACCTCCCTACCTACAATATATGAAGATACTACTATCTATCTATATCTACCTAGATATAGACAGATAAAAAGATGTAATATCCTTGCTCGATCTCTATATCGAGATCCACTTTTTCTGTTCCGATCCCAATACACACGTGCCGATACTGATCTCAATACCACAGCTGTTTTCTTTTTTAACGTGGAGAAGTAGAAAAAAAACAAATAAAAATTTTCAACCCCCCCCACTCCAGGTAGATGATAAACTCTTGGATATAAAAACGACTCATTGAAATCAGGTGAGAAATGTAAACGCTATAGTGCTTTTTAATCCAGAAAAAAAAACGCAGCTCACCCGTTTA